>NW_026701133.1:0-45592 GCF_030435755.1 Ochotona princeps | reverse complement strand
CGTTTTCAGATAGCCCTCAATGCAAAGTCTCTAGACGCAAATATTGGTGTGAGAGCTAATTCAATCAAGGAAACACTGCATGTTGGTGAAGGGCATATTGAAGAAGGATCAGCCGAGTGGTTCTTGTGGGAGAACAACTCCATTTGGCTCACTAACTTCACACACCATCAGGCTTCCAAGCAGCTCTCAAGGAAACTCAGTTTTCACACTCTATGCTTAGTGCCCTTTGAGTGCCTAGGACTGAAATGAAGCTTGGTGAGCATCCCACACAAACGAATGCTCCACATGCGGGTTTCACATGCCACCAACTCCACATTCTCAGGCAACTTCAGTGCCATAGCCGTTTTCAGATAGCCCTCAATGCAAAGGCTCTAGACGCAAATATTGGTGTGAGAGCTAATTCAATCAAGGAAACACTGCATGTTGGTGAAGGGCATATTGAAGAAGGATCAGCCGAGTGGTTCTTGTGGGAGAACAACTCCATTTGGCTCACTAACTTCACACACCATCAGGCTTCCAAGCAGCTCTCAAAGAAACTCAGTTTTCACACTCTATGCTTAGTGCCCTTTGAGTGGCTAGGACTGAAATGAAGCTTGGTGAGCATCCCACACAAAACGAATGCTCCACATGCGGGTTTCACATGCCACCAACTCCACATTCACAGGCAACTTCAGCGCCACAGCCGTTTTCAGATAGCCCTCAATGCAAAGGCTCTAGACGCAAATATTGGGTGTGAGAGCTAATTCAATGAAGGAAACACTGCATGTTGGTGAAGGGCATATTGAAGAAGGATCAGCCGAGTGGTTCTTGTGGGAGAACAACTCCATTTGGCTCACTAACTTCACACACCATCAGGCTTCCAAGCAGCTCTCAAGGAAACTCAGTTTTCACACTCTATGCTTAGTGCCCTTTGAGTGCCTAGGACTGAAATGAAGCTTGGTGAGCATCCCACACAAACGAATGCTCCACATGCGGGTTTCACATGCCACCAACTCCACATTCACAGGCAACTTCAGCGCCACAGCCGTTTTCAGATAGCCCTCAATGCAAAGGCTCTAGACGCAAATATTGGTGTGAGAGCTAATTCAATCAAGGAAACACTGCATGTTGGTGAAGGGCATATTGAAGAAGGATCAGCCGAGTGGTTCTTGTGGGAGAACAACTCCATTTGGCTCACTAACTTCTCACACCATCAGGCTTCCAAGCAGCTCTCAAAGAAACTCAGTTTTCACACTCTATGCTTAGTGCCTTTTGAGTGCATTATCTAGGAATGAACCTGGTAGAGCATCCCACACATACGAATGCTCCACATGCGGGTTTCACATGCCACCAACTCCACATTCACAGGCAACTTCAGCGCCACAGCCGTTTTCAGATAGCCCTCAATGCAAAGGCTCTAGACGCAAATATTGGTGTGAGAGCTAATTCAATCAAGGAAACACTGCATGTTGGTGAAGGGCATATTGAAGAAGGATCAGCCGAGTGGTTCTTGTGGGAGAACAACTCCATTTGGCTCACTAACTTCACACACCATCAGCCTTCCAAGCAGCTCTCAAGGAAACTCAGTTTTCACACTCTATGCTTAGTGCCCTTTGAGTGCCTAGGACTGAAATGAAGCTTGGTGAGCATCCCACACAAACGAATGCTCCACATGCGGGTTTCACATGCCACCAACTCCACATTCTCAGGCAACTTCAGCGCCACAGCCGTTTTCAGATAGCCCTCAATGCAAAGGCTCTAGACGCAAATATTGGTGTGAGAGCTAATTCAATCAAGGAAACACTGCATGTTGGTGAAGGGCATATTGAAGAAGGATCAGCCGAGTGGTTCTTGTGGGAGAACAACTCCATTTGGCTCACTAACTTCACACACCATCAGGCTTCCAAGCAGCTCTCAAGGAAACTCAGTTTTCACACTCTATGCTTAGTGCCCTTTGAGTGCATTATCTAGGAATGAACCTGGTAGAGCATCCCACACAAACGAATGCTCCACATGCGGGTTTCACATGCCACCAACTCCCCATTCACAGGCAACTTCAGCGCCACAGCCGTTTTCAGATAGCCCTCAATGCAAAGGCTCTAGACGCAAATATTGGTGTGAGAGGTAATTCAATCAAGGAAACAGTGCATGTTGGTGAAGGGCATATTGAAGAAGGATCAGCCGAGTGGTTCTTGTGGGAGAACAACTCCATTTGGCTCACTAACTTCACACACCATCAGGCTTCCAAGCAGCTCTCAAAGAAACTCAGTTTTCACACTCTATGCTTAGTGCCCTTTGAGTGCCTAGGACTGAAATGAAGCTTGGTGAGCATCCCACACAAACGAATGCTCCACATGCGGGTTTCACATGCCACCAACTCCACATTCACAGGCAACTTCAGCGCCACAGCCGTTTTCAGATAGCCCTCAATGCAAAGGCTCTAGACACAAATATTGGTGTGAGAGCTAATTCAATCAAGGAGACACTGCATGTTGGTGAAGGGCATATTGAAGAAGGATCAGCCGAGTGGTTCTTGTGGGAGAACAACTCCATTTGGCTCACTAACTTCACACACCATCAGGCTTCCAAGCAGCTCTCAAGGAAACTCAGTTTTCACACTCTATGCTTAGTTTCCTTTGAGTGCATTATCTAGGAATGAACCTGGTAGAGCATCGCACACAAACGAATGCTCCACATGCGGGTTTCACATGCCACCAACTCCACATTCACAGGCAACTTCAGCGCCACAGCCGTTTCAGATAGCCCTCAATGCAAAGGCTCTAGACGCAAATATTGGTGTGAGAGCTAATTCAATCAAGGAAACACTGCATGTTGGTGAAGGGCATATTGAAGAAGGATCAGCCGAGTGGTTCTTGTGGGAGAACAACTCCATTTGGCTCACTAACTTCACACACCATCAGGCTTCCAAGCAGCTCTCAAGGAAACTCAGTTTTCACACTCTATGCTTAGTTCCCTTTGAGTGCATTATCTAGGAATGAACCTGGTAGAGCATCCCACACATACGAATGCTCCACATGCGGGTTTCACATGCCACCAACTCCACATTCTCAGGCAACTTCAGCGCCACAGCCGTTTTCAGATAGCCCTCAATGCAAAGGCTCTAGACGCAAATATTTGTGTGAGAGCTAATTCAATCAAGGAAACACTGCATGTTGGTGAAGGGGCATATTGAAGAAGGATCAGCCGAGTGGTTCTTGTGGGAGAACAACTCCATTTGGCTCACTAACTTCACACACCATCAGGCTTCCAAGCAGCTCTCAAAGAAACTCAGTTTTCACACTCTATGCTTAGTGCCCTTTGAGTGCCTAGGACTGAAATGAAGCTTGGTGAGCATCCCACACAAACGAATGCTCCACATGCGGGTTTCACATGCCACCAACTCCACATTCTCAGGCAACTTCAGCGCCACAGCCGTTTTCAGATAGCCCTCAATGCAAAGGCTCTAGACGCAAATATTGGTGCGAGAGCTAATTCAATCAAGGAAACACTGCATGTTGGTGAAGGACATATTGAAGAAGGATCAGCCGAGTGGTTCTTGTGGGAGAACAACTCCATTTGGCTCACTAACTTCACACACCATCAGGCTTCCAAGCAGCTCTCAAGGAAACTCAGTTTTCACACTCTATGCTTAGTGCCCCTTTGAGTGCATTATCTAGGAATGAACCTGGTAGAGCATCGCACACAAACGAATGCTCCACATGCGGGTTTCACATGCCACCAACTCCACATTCACAGGCAACTTCAGCGCCACAGCCGTTTTCAGATAGCCCTCAATGCAAAGGCTCTAGACGCAAATATTGGTGTGAGAGCTAATTCAATCAAGGAAACACTGCATGTTGGTGAAGGGCATATTGAAGAAGGATCAGCCGAGTGGTTCTTGTGGGAGAACAACTCCATTTGGCTCACTAACTTCACACACCATCAGGCTTCCAAGCAGCTCTCAAGGAAACTCAGTTTTCACACTCTATGCTTAGTGCCCTTTGAGTGCATTATCTAGGAATGAACCTGGTAGAGCATCCCACACAAACGAATGCTCCACATGCGGGTTTCACATGCCACCAACTCCACATTCACAGGCAACTTCAGCGCCACAGCCGTTTTCAGATAGCCCTCAATGCAAAGGCTCTAGACGCAAATATTGGTGTGAGAGCTAATTCAATCAAGGAAACACTGCATGTTGGTGAAGGGCATATTGAAGAAGCATCAGCCGAGTGGTTCTTGTGGGAGAACACCTCCATTTGGCTCACTAACTTCACACACCATCAGGCTTCCAAGCAGCTCTCAAGGAAACTCAGTTTTCACACTCTATGCTTAGTGCCCTTTGAGTGCCTAGGACTGAAATGAAGCTTGGTGAGCATACCACACAAACGAATGCTCCACATGCGGGTTTCACATGCCACCAACTGCACATTCTCAGGCAACTTCAGTGCCACAGCCGTTTTCAGATAGCCCTCAATGCAAAGGCTCTAGACGCAAATATTGGTGCGAGAGCTAATTCAATCAAGGAAACACTGCATGTTGGTGAAGGGCATATTGAAGAAGGATCAGCCGAGTGGTTCTTGTGGAGAACAACTCATTTGGCTCACTAACTTCACACACCATCAGGCTTCCAAGCAGCTCTCAAGGAAACTCAGTTTTCACACTCTATGCTTAGTGCCCTTTGAGTGCATTATCTAGGAATGAACCTGGTAGATCATCCCACACATACGAATGCTCCACATGCGGGTTTCACATGCCACCAACAACTCCACATTCACAGGCAACTTCAGCGCCACAGCCGTTTTCAGATAGCCCTCAATGCAAAGGCTCTAGACGCAAATATTGGTGTGAGAGCTAATTCAATCAAGGAAACACTGCATGTTGGTGAAGGCATATTGAAGAAGCATCAGCCGAGTGGTTCTTGTGGGAGAACACCTCCATTTGGCTCACTAACTTCACACACCATCAGGCTTCCAAGCAGCTCTCAAGGAAACTCAGTTTTCACACTCTATGCTTAGTGCCCTTTGAGTGCCTAGGACTGAAATGAAGCTTGGTGAGCATCCCACACAAACGAATGCTCCACATGCGGGTTTCACATGCCACCAACTCCACATTCACAGGCAACTTCAGCGCCACAGCCGTTTTCAGATAGCCCTCAATGCAAAGGATCTAGACGCAAATATTGGTGTGAGAGCTAATTCAATCAAGGAAACACTGCATGTTGGTGAAGGGCATATTGAAGAAGGATCAGCCGAGTGGTTCTTGTGGGAGAACAACTCCATTTGGCTCACTAACTTCACACACCATCAGGCTTCCAAGCAGCTCTCAAGGAAACTCAGTTTTCACACTCTATGCTTAGTGCCCTTTGAGTGCCTAGGACTGAAATGAAGCTTGGTGAGCATCCCACACAAACGAATGCTCCACATGCGGGTTTCACATGCCACCAACTCCACATTCTCAGGCAACTTCAGTGCCACAGCCGTTTTCAGATAGCCCCTCAATGCAAAGGCTCTAGACGCAAATATTGGTGTGAGAGCTAATTCAATCAAGGAAACACTGCATGTTGGTGAAGGGCATATTGAAGAAGGATCAGCCGAGTGGTTCTTGTGGGAGAACAACTCCATTTGGCTCACTAACTTCACACACCATCAGGCTTCCAAGCAGCTCTCAAAGAAACTCAGTTTTCACACTCTATGCTTAGTGCCCTTTGAGTGCCTAGGACTGAAATGAAGCTTGGTGAGCATCAAACACAAACGAATGCTCCACATGCGGGTTTCACATGCCACCAACTCCACATTCACAGGCAACTTCAGCGCCACAGCCGTTTTCAGATAGCCCTCAATGCAAAGGCTCTAGACGCAAATATTGGTGTGAGAGCTAATTCAATCAAGGAAACACTGCATGTTGGTGAAGGGCATATTGAAGAAGGATCAGCCGAGTGGTTCTTGTGGGAGAACAACTCCATTTGGCTCACTAACTTCACACACCATCAGGCTTCCAAGCAGCTCTCAAGGAAACTCAGTTTTCACACTCTATGCTTAGTGCCCTTTGAGTGCCTAGGACTGAAATGAAGCTTGGTGAGCATCCCACACATACGAATGCTCCACATGCGGGTTTCACATGCCACCAACTCCACATTCACAGGCAACTTCAGCGCCACAGCCGTTTTCAGATAGCCCTCAATGCAAAGGCTCTAGACGCAAATATTGGTGTGAGAGCTAATTCAATCAAGGAAACACTGCATGTTGGTGAAGGGCATATTGAAGAAGGATCAGCCGAGTGGTTCTTGTGGGAGAACAACTCCATTTGGCTCACTAACTTCACACACCATCAGGCTTCCAAGCAGCTCTCAAGGAAACTCAGTTTTCACACTCTATGCTTAGTGCCCTTTGAGTGCCTAGGACTGAAATGAAGCTTGGTGAGCATCCCACACAAACGAATGCTCCACATGCGGGTTTCACATGCCACCAACTCCACATTCTCAGGCAACTTCAGTGCCATAGCCGTTTTCAGATAGCCCTCAATGCAAAGGCTCTAGACGCAAATATTGGTGTGAGAGCTAATTCAATCAAGGAAACACTGCATGTTGGTGAAGGGCATATTGAAGAAGGATCAGCCGAGTGGTTCTTGTGGGAGAACAACTCCATTTGGCTCACTAACTTCACACACCATCAGGCTTCCAAGCAGCTCTCAAAGAAACTCAGTTTTCACACTCTATGCTTAGTGCCCTTTGAGTGGCTAGGACTGAAATGAAGCTTGGTGAGCATCCCACACAAACGAATGCTCCACATGCGGGTTTCACATGCCACCAACTCCACATTCACAGGCAACTTCAGCGCCACAGCCGTTTTCAGATAGCCCTCAATGCAAAGGCTCTAGACGCAAATATTGGTGTGAGAGCTAATTCAATCAAGGAAACACTGCATGTTGGTGAAGGGCATATTGAAGAAGGATCAGCCGAGTGGTTCTTGTGGGAGAACAACTCCATTTGGCTCACTAACTTCACACACCATCAGGCTTCCAAGCAGCTCTCAAGGAAACTCAGTTTTCACACTCTATGCTTAGTGCCCTTTGAGTGCCTAGGACTGAAATGAAGCTTGGTGAGCATCCCACACAAACGAATGCTCCACATGCGGGTTTCACATGCCACCAACTCCACATTCACAGGCAACTTCAGCGCCACAGCCGTTTTCAGATAGCCCTCAATGCAAAGGCTCTAGACGCAAATATTGGTGTGAGAGGTAATTCAATCAAGGAAACACTGCATGTTGGTGAAGGGCATATTGAAGAAGGATCAGCCGAGTGGTTCTTGTGGGAGAACAACTCCATTTGGCTCACTAACTTCTCACACCATCAGGCTTCCAAGCAGCTCTCAAAGAAACTCAGTTTTCACACTCTATGCTTAGTGCCTTTGAGTGCATTATCTAGGAATGAACCTGGTAGAGCATCCCACACATATGAATGCTCCACATGCGGGTTTCACATGCCACCAACTCCACATTCACAGGCAACTTCAGCGCCACAGCCGTTTTCAGATAGCCCTCAATGCAAAGGCTCTAGACGCAAATATTGGTGTGAGAGCTAATTCAATCAAGGAAACACTGCATGTTGGTGAAGGGCATATTGAAGAAGGATCAGCCGAGTGGTTCTTGTGGGAGAACAACTCCATTTGGCTCACTAACTTCACACACCATCAGCCTTCCAAGCAGCTCTCAAGGAAACTCAGTTTTCACACTCTATCTTAGTGCCCTTTGAGTGCATTATCTAGGAATGAACCTGGTAGAGCATCGCACACAAACGAATGCTCCACATGCGGGTTTCACATGCCACCAACTCCACATTCACAGGCAACTTCAGCGCCACAGCCGTTTTCAGATAGCCCTCAATGCAAAGGCTCTAGACGCAAATATTGGTGTGAGAGCTAATTCAATCAAGGAAACACTGCATGTTGGTGAAGGGCATATTGAAGAAGGATCAGCCGAGTGGTTCTTGTGGGAGAACAACTCCATTTGGCTCACTAACTTCACACACCATCAGGCTTCCAAGCAGCTCTCAAGGAAACTCAGTTTTCACACTCTATGCTTAGTGCCCTTTGAGTGCCTAGGACGTAAATGAAGCTTGGTGAGCATCCCACACAAACGAATGCTCCACATGCGGGTTTCACATGCCACCAACTCCACATTCTCAGGCAACTTCAGCGCCACAGCCGTTTTCAGATAGCCCTCAATGCAAAGGCTCTAGACGCAAATATTGGTGTGAGAGCTAATTCAATCAAGGAAACACTGCATGTTGGTGAAGGGCATATTGAAGAAGGATCAGCCGAGTGGTTCTTGTGGGAGAACAACTCCATTTGGCTCACTAACTTCACACACCATCAGGCTTCCAAGCAGCTCTCAAGGAAACTCAGTTTTCACACTCTATGCTTAGTGCCCTTTGAGTGCATTATCTAGGAATGAACCTGGTAGAGCATCCCACACAAACGAATGCTCCACATGCGGGTTTCACATGCCACCAACTCCCCATTCACAGGCAACTTCAGCGCCACAGCCGTTTTCAGATAGCCCTCAATGCAAAGGCTCTAGACGCAAATATTGGTGTGAGAGGTAATTCAATCAAGGAAACAGTGCATGTTGGTGAAGGGCATATTGAAGAAGGATCAGCCGAGTGGTTCTTGTGGGAGAACAACTCCATTTGGCTCACTAACTTCACACACCATCAGGCTTCCAAGCAGCTCTGAAAGAAACTCAGTTTTCACACTCTATGCTTAGTGCCCTTTGAGTGCATTATCTAGGAATGAACCTGGTAGAGCATCCCACACATACGAATGCTCCACATGCGGGTTTCACATGCCACCAACTCCACATTCTCAGGCAACTTCAGCGCCACAGCCGTTTTCAGATAGCCCTCAATGCAAAGGCTCTAGACGCAAATATTGGTGCGAGAGCTAATTCAATCAAGGAAGCACTGCATGTTGGTGAAGGACATATTGAAGAAGGATCAGCCGAGTGGTTCTTGTGGGAGAACAACTCCATTTGGCTCACTAACTTCACACACCATCAGGCTTCCAAGCAGCTCTCAAGGAAACTCAGTTTTCACACTCTATGCTTAGTGCCCTTTGAGTGCATTATCTAGGAATGAACCTGGTAGAGCATCGCACACAAACGAATGCTCCACATGCGGGTTTCACATGCCACCAACTCCACATTCACAGGCAACTTCAGCGCCACAGCCGTTTTCAGATAGCCCTCAATGCAAAGGCTCTAGACGCAAATATTGGTGTGAGAGCTAATTCAATCAAGGAAACACTGCATGTTGGTGAAGGGCTATATTTTTGAAAGAAGGATCAGCCGAGTGGTTCTTGTGGGAGAACAACTCAATTTGGCTCACTAACTTCACACACCATCAGGCTTCCAAGCAGCTCTCAAGGAAACTCAGTTTTCACACTCTATGCTTAGTGCCCTTTGAGTGCATTATCTAGGAATGAACCTGGTAGAGCATCCCACACAAACGAATGCTCCACATGCGGGTTTCACATGCCACCAACTCCACATTCACAGGCAACTTCAGTGCCACAGCCGTTTTCAGATAGCCCTCAATGCAAAGGCTCTAGACGCAAATATTGGTGTGAGAGCTAATTCAATCAAGGAAACACTGCATGTTGGTGAAGGGCATATTGAAGAAGCATCAGCCGAGTGGTTCTTGTGGGAGAACACCTCCATTTGGCTCACTAACTTCACACACCATCAGGCTTCCAAGCAGCTCTCAAGGAAACTCAGTTTTCACACTCTATGCTTAGTGCCCTTTGAGTGCCTAGGACTGAAATGAAGCTTGGTGAGCATCCCACACAAACGAATGCTCCACATGCGGGTTTCACATGCCACCAACTCCACATTCTCAGGCAACTTCAGTGCCACAGCCGTTTTCAGATAGCCCTCAATGCAAAGGCTCTAGACGCAAATATTGGTGCGAGAGCTAATTCAATCAAGGAAACACTGCATGTTGGTGAAGGGCATATTGAAGAAGGATCAGCCGAGTGGTTCTTGTGGGAGAACAACTCCATTTGGCTCACTAACTTCACACACCATCAGGCTTCCAAGCAGCTCTCAAGGAAACTCAGTTTTCACACTCTATGCTTAGTGCCCTTTGAGTGCATTATCTAGGAATGAACCTGGTAGATCGTCCCACACATACGAATGCTCCACATGCGGGTTTCACATGCCACCAACTCCACATTCACAGGCAACTTCAGCGCCACAGCCGTTTTCAGATAGCCCTCAATGCAAAGGCTCTAGACGCAAATATTGGTGTGAGAGCTAATTCAATCAAGGAAACACTGCATGTTGGTGAAGGGCATATTGAAGAAGCATCAGCCGAGTGGTTCTTGTGGGAGAACACCTCCATTTGGCTCACTAACTTCACACACCATCAGGCTTCCAAGCAGCTCTCAAGGAAACTCAGTTTTCACACTCTATGCTTAGTGCCCTTTGAGTGCCTAGGACTGAAATGAAGCTTGGTGAGCATACCACACAAACGAATGCTCCACATGCGGGTTTCACATGCCACCAACTCCACATTCTCAGGCAACTTCAGTGCCACAGCCGTTTTCAGATAGCCCTCAATGCAAAGGCTCTAGACGCAAATATTGGTGCGAGAGCTAATTCAATCAAGGAAACACTGCATGTTGGTGAAGGACATATTGAAGAAGGATCAGCCGAGTGGTTCTTGTGGGAGAACAACTCCATTTGGCTCACTAACTTCACACACCATCAGGCTTCCAAGCAGCTCTCAAGGAAACTCAGTTTTCACACTCTATGCTTAGTGCCCTTTGAGTGCATTATCTAGGAATGAACCTGGTAGAGCATCCCACACAAACGAATGCTCCACATGCGGGTTTCACATGCCACCAACTCCACATTCACAGGCAACTTCAGCGCCACAGCCGTTTTCAGATAGCCCTCAATGCAAAGGCTCTAGACGCAAATATTGGTGTGAGAGCTAATTCAATCAAGGAAACACTGCATGTTGGTGAAGGGCATATTGAAGAAGGATCAGCCGAGTGGTTCTTGTGGGAGAACAACTCCATTTGGCTCACTAACTTCACACACCATCAGGCTTCCAAGCAGCTCTCAAGGAAACTCAGTTTTCACACTCTATGCTTAGTGCCCTTTGAGTGCATTATCTAGGAATGAACCTGGTAGAGCATCCCACACAAACGAATGCTCCACATGCGGGTTTCACATGCCACCAACTCCACATTCACAGGCAACTTCAGCGCCACAGCCGTTTTCAGATAGCCCTCAATGCAAAGGCTCTAGACGCAAATATTGGTGTGAGAGCTAATTCAATCAAGGAAACACTGCATGTTGGTGAAGGGCATATTGAAGAAGCATCAGCCGAGTGGTTCTTGTGGGAGAACACCTCCATTTGGCTCACTAACTTCACACACCATCAGGCTTCCAAGCAGCTCTCAAGGAAACTCAGTTTTCACACTCTATGCTTAGTGCCCTTTGAGTGCCTAGGACTGAAATGAAGCTTGGTGAGCATCCCACACAAACGAATGCTCCACATGCGGGTTTCACATGCCACCAACTCCACATTCTCAGGCAACTTCAGTGCCACAGCCGTTTTCAGATAGCCCTCAATGCAAAGGCTCTAGACGCAAATATTGGTGCGAGAGCTAATTCAATCAAGGAAACACTGCATGTTGGTGAAGGGCATATTGAAGAAGGATCAGCCGAGTGGTTCTTGTGGGAGAACAACTCCATTTGGCTCACTAACTTCACACACCATCAGGCTTCCAAGCAGCTCTCAAGGAAACTCAGTTTTCACACTCTATGCTTAGTGCCCTTTGAGTGCCTAGGACTGAAATGAAGCTTGGTGAGCATACCACACAAACGAATGCTCCACATGCGGGTTTCACATGCCACCAACTCCACATTCTCAGGCAACTTCAGTGCCACAGCCGTTTTCAGATAGCCCTCAATGCAAAGGCTCTAGACGCAAATATTGGTGCGAGAGCTAATTCAATCAAGGAAACACTGCATGTTGGTGAAGGACATATTGAAGAAGGATCAGCCGAGTGGTTCTTGTGGGAGAACAACTCCATTTGGCTCACTAACTTCACACACCATCAGGCTTCCAAGCAGCTCTCAAGGAAACTCAGTTTTCACACTCTATGCTTAGTGCCCTTTGAGTGCATTATCTAGGAATGAACCTGGTAGAGCATCCCACACAAACGAATGCTCCACATGCGGGTTTCACATGCCACCAACTCCACATTCACAGGCAACTTCAGCGCCACAGCCGTTTTCAGATAGCCTCAATGCAAAGGCTCTAGACGCAAATATTGGTGTGAGAGCTAATTCAATCAAGGAAACACTGCATGTTGGTGAAGGGCATATTGAAGAAGGATCAGCCGAGTGGTTCTTGTGGGAGAACAACTCCATTTGGCTCATACTAACTTCACACACCATCAGGCTTCCAAGCAGCTCTCAAGGAAACTCAGTTTTCACACTCTATGCTTAGTGCCCTTTGAGTGCATTATCTAGGAATGAACCTGGTAGAGCATCCCACACAAACGAATGCTCCACATGCGGGTTTCACATGCCACCAACTCCACATTCACAGGCAACTTCAGCGCCACAGCCGTTTTCAGATAGCCCTCAATGCAAAGGCTCTAGACGCAAATATTGGTGTGAGAGCTAATTCAATCAAGGAAACACTGCATGTTGGTGAAGGGCATATTGAAGAAGGATCAGCCGAGTGGTTCTTGTGGGAGAACAACTCCATTTGGCTCACTAACTTCACACACCATCAGGCTTCCAAGCAGCTCTCAAGGAAACTCAGTTTTCACACTCTATGCTTAGTGCCCTTTGAGTGCCTAGGACTGAAATGAAGCTTGGTGAGCATCCCACACAAACGAATGCTCCACATGCGGGTTTCACATGCCACCAACTCCACATTCTCAGGCAACTTCAGCGCCACAGCCGTTTTCAGATAGCCCTCAATGCAAAGGCTCTAGACGCAAATATTGGTGTGAGAGCTAATTCAATCAAGGAAACACTGCATGTTGGTGAATGGCATATTGAAGAAGGATCATCAGAGTGGTTCTTGTGGAGAACAACTCCATTTGGCTCACTAACTTCACACACCATCAGGCTTCCAAGCAGCTCTCAAGGAAACTCAGTTTTCACACTCTATGCTTAGTGCACTTTGAGTGCATTATCTAGGAATGAACCTGGTAGAGCATCCCACACATACGAATGCTCCACATGCGGGTTTCACATGCCACCAACTCCCCATTCACAGGCAACTTCAGCGCCACAGCCGTTTTCAGATAGCCCTCAATGCAAAGGCTCTAGACGCAAATATTGGTGTGAGAGCTAATTCAATCAAGGAAACACTGCATGTTGGTGCAGGGCATATTGAAGAAGGATCAGCCGAGTGGTTCTTGTGGGAGAACAACTCCATTTGGCTCACAAACTTCACACACCATCAGGCTTCCAAGCAGCTCTCAAGGAAACTCAGTTTTCACACTCTATGCTTAGTGCCCTTTGAGTGCCTAGGACTGAAATGAACCTGGTAGAACATCCCACACAAACGAATCCTCCACATGCGGGTTTCACATGCCACCAACTCCACATTCACAGGCAACTTCAGCGCCACAGTCGTTTTCAGATAGCCCTCAATGCAAAGGCTCTAGACGCAAATATTGGTGTGAGAGCTAATTCAATCAAGGAAACACTGCATGTTGGTGAAGGGCATATTGAAGAAGGATCAGCAGAGTGGTTCTTGTGGGAGAACAACTCCAGTTGGCTCACTAACTTCACACACCGTCAGGCTTCCAAGCAGCTCTCAAGGAAACTCAGTTTTCACACTCTATGCTTAGTGCCCTTTGAGTGCCTAGGACTGAAATGAAACTTGGTGAGCATCCCACACAAACGAATGCTCCACATGCGGGTTTCACATGCCACCAACTCCACATTCTCAGGCAAATTCAGCGCCACAGCCGTTTTCAGATAGCCCTCAATGCAAAGGGTTTAGAACCAAATATTGGTGTGAGAGCTATTTCAATCAAGGAAACACTGCATGTTGGTGAAGTGCATATTGAAGAAGGATCAGCCGAGTGGTTCTTGTGGGAGAACAACTCCATTTGGCTCACTAACTTCACACACCATCAGGCTTCCAAGCAGCTCTCAAGGAAACTCAGTTTTCACACTCTATGCTTAGTGCCCTTTGAGTGCATTATCTAGGAATGAACGTGGTAGAGCATCCCACACAAACGAATGCTCCACATGCGGGTTTCACATGCCACCAACTCCACATTCACAGGCAACTTCAGCGCCACAGCCGTTTTCAGATAGCCCTCAATGCAAAGGCTCTAGACGCAAATATTGGTGTGAGAGCTAATTCAATCAAGGAAACACTGCATGTTGGTGAAGGGCATATTGAAGAAGGATCAGCCGAGTGGTTCTTGTGGGAGAACAACTCCATTTGGCTCACTAACTTCACACAGCATCAGGCTTCCAAGCAGCTCTCAAGGAAACTCAGTTTTCACACTCTATGCTTAGTGCCCTTTGAGTGCCGAGGACTGAAATGAAACATGGTGAGCATCCCACACAAACGAATGCTCCACATGCGGGTTTCACATGAAACCAACTCCACATTCTCAGGCAACTTCAACGCCACAGCCGTTTTCAGATAGCCCTCAATGCAAAGGGTTTAGATGCAAATATTGGTGTGAGAGCTATTTCAATCAAGGAAACACTGCATGTTGGTGAAGTGCATATTGAAGAAGGATCAGCGGAGTGGTTCTTGTGGGAGAGCAACTCCATTTGGCTCACTAACTTCACACACCATCAGGCTTCCAAGCAGCTCTCAAGGAAACTCAGTTTTCACACTCAATGCTTAGTTTCCTTTGAGTGCATTATCTAGGAATGAACCTGGTAGAGCATCCCACACAAACGAATGCTCCACATGCGGGTTTCACATGCCACCAACTCCACATTCTCAGGCAACTTCAGCGCCACAGCCGTTTTCAGATAGCCCTCAATGCAAAGGCTCTAGACGCAAATATTGGTGTGAGAGCTAATTCAATCAAGGAAGCACTGCATGTTGGTGAAGGGCATATTGAAGAAGGATCAGCCGAGTGGTTCTTGTGGGAGAACAACTCCATTTGGCTCACTAACTTCACACCATCAGGCTTCCAAGCAGCTCTCAAGGAAACTCAGTTTTCACACTCTATGCTTAGTGCCCTTTGAGTGCCTAGGACTGAAATGAAACTTGGTGAGCATCCCACACAAACGAATGCTCCACATGCGATTTTCACATGCCACCAACTCCACATTCACAGGCAACTTCAGCGCCACAGCCGTTTTCAGATAGCCCTCAATGCAAAGGCTCTAGACGCAAATATTGGTGTGAGAGGTAATTCAATCAAGGAAACACTGCATGTTGGTGAAGTGCATATTGAAGAAGGATCAGCCGAGTGGTTCTTGTGGGAGAACAACTCCATTTGGCTCACTAACTTCACACACCATCAGGCTTCCAAGCAGCTCTCAAGGAAACTCAGTTTTCACACTCTATGCTTAGTTTCCTTTGAGTGCATTATCTAGGAATGAACCTGGTAGAGCATCCCACACAAACGAGTGCTCCACATGCGGGTTTCACATGCCACCAACTCCACATTCTCAGGCAACTTCAGCGCCACAGCCGTTTTCAGATAGCCCTCAATGCAAAGGCTCTAGACGCAAATATTGGTGTGAGAGCTAATTCAATCAAGGAAACACTGCATGTTGGTGAAGGTCATATTGAAGAAGGATCAGCCGAGTGGTTCTTGTGGGAGAACAACTCCATTTGGCTCACTAACTTCACACACCATCAGGCTTCCAAGCAGCTCTCAAGGAAACTCAGTTTTCACACTCTATGCTTAGTGCCCTTTGAGTGCATTATCTAGGAATGACCTGGTAGAGCATCCCACACAAACGAATGCTCCACATGCGGGTTTCACATGCCACCAACTCCACATTCACAGGCAACTTCAGCGCCACAGCCGTTTTCAGATAGCCCTCAATGCAAAGGCTCTAGACGCAAATATTGGTGTGAGAGTTAATTCAATCAAGGAAACACTGCGTGTTGGTGAAAGGCATATTGGAGAAGGATCAGCCGAGTGGTTCTTCTGGGAGAACAACTCCATTTGGCTCACTAACTTCACACACCATCAGGCTTCCAAGCAGCTCTCAAGGAAACTCAGTTTTCACACTCTATGCTTAGTGCCCTTTGAGTGCATTATCTAGGAATGAACGTGGTAGAGCATCCCACACAAACGAATGCTCCACATGCGGGTTTCACATGCCACCAACTCCACATTCACAGGCAACTTCAGCGCCACAGCCGTTTTCAGATAGCCCTCAATGCAAAGGCTCTAGACGCAAATATTGGTGTGAGAGCTAATTCAATCAAGGAAACACTGCATGTTGGTGAAGGGCATATTGAAGAAGGATCAGCCGAGTGGTTCTTGTGGGAGAACAACTCCGTTTGGCTCACTAACTTCACACAGCATCAGGCTTCCAAGCAGCTCTCAAGGAAACTCAGTTTTCACACTCTATGCTTAGTGCCCTTTGAGTGCCAAGGACTGAAATGAAACTTGGTGAGCATCCCACACAAACGAATGCTCCACATGCGGGTTTCACATGCCACCAACTCCACATTCTCAGGCAACTTCAGCGCCACAGCCGTTTTCAGATAGCCCTCAATGCAAAGGCTCTAGACGCAAATATTGGTGTGAGAGCTATTTCAATCAAGGAAACACTGCATGTTGGTGAAGTGCATATTGAAGAAGGATCAGCCGAGTGGTTCTTGTGGGAGAACAACTCCATTTGGCTCACTAACTTCACACACCATCAGGCTTCCAAGCAGCTCTCAAGGAAACTCAGTTTTCACACTCTATGCTTAGTTTCCTTTAAGTGCATTATCTAGGAATGAACCTGGTAGAGCATCCCACACAAACGAGTGCTCCACATGCGGGTTTCACATGCCACCAACTCCAATTTCTCAGGCAACTTCAGCGCCACAGCCGTTTTCAGATAGCCCTCAATGCAAAGGCTCTAGACGCAAATATTGGTGTGAGAGCTAATTCAATCAAGGAAACACTGCATGTTGGTGAAGTGCATAGTGAAGAAGGATCAGCCGAGTGGTTGTTGTGGGAGAACAACTCCATTTGGCTCACTAACTTCACACACCATCAGGCTTCCAAGCAGCTCTCAAGGAAACTCAGTTTTCACACTCTATGCTTAGTGCCCTTTGAGTGCATTATCTAGGAATGACCTGGTAGAGCATCCCACACAAACGAATGCTCCACATGCGGGTTTCACATGCCACCAACTCCACATTCACAGGCAACTTCAGCGCCACAGCCGTTTTCAGATAGCCCTCAATGCAAAGGCTCTAGACGCAAATATTGGTGTGAGAGTTAATTCAATCAAGGAAACACTGCGTGTTGGTGAAAGGCATATTGAAGAAGGATCAGCCGAGTGGTTCTTCTGGGAGAACAACTCCATTTGGCTCACTAACTTCACACACCATCAGGCTTCCAAGCAGCTCTCAAGGAAACTCAGTTTTCACACTCTATGCTTAGTGCCCTTTGAGTGCATTATCTAGGAATGAACGTGGTAGAGCATCCCACACAAACGAATGCTCCACATGCGGGTTTCACATGCCACCAACTCCTCATTCACAGGCAACTTCAGCGCCACAGCCGTTTTCAGATAGCCCTCAATGCAAAGGCTCTAGACGCAAATATTGGTGTGAGAGCTAATTCAATCAAGGAAACACTGCATGTTGGTGAAGGGCATATTGAAGAAGGATCAGCCGAGTGGTTCTTGTGGGAGAACAACTCCATTTGGCTCACTAACTTCACACACCATCAGGCTTCCAAGCAGCTCTCAAGGAAACTCAGTTTTCACACTCTATGCTTAGTGCCCTTTGAGTGCATTATCCAGGAATGAACCTGGTAGAGCATCCCACACAAACGAATGCTCCACATGCGGGTTTCACATGCCACCAACTCCACATTCTCAGGCAACTTCCGCGCCACAGCCGTTTTCAGATAGCCCTCAATGCAAAGGCTCTAGACGCTAATATTGGTGTGAGAGGTAATTCAATCAAGGAAACACTGCATGTTGGTGAAGGGCATATTGAAGAAGGATCAGCCGAGTGGTTCTTGTGGGAGAACAACTCCATTTGGCTCACTAACTTCACACACCATCAGGTTTCCAAGCAGCTCTCAAGGAAACTAAGTTTTCACACTCTATGCTTAGTTTCCTTTGAGTGCATTATCTAGGAATGAACCTGGTAGAGCATCCCACACAAACGAATGCTCCCCATGAGAGTTTCACATGCCACCAACTCCACATTCTCAGGCAACTTCAGCGCCACAGCCGTTTTCAGATAGCCCTCAATGCAAAGGCTCTAGACGCAAATATTGGTGTGAGAGCTAATTCAATCAAGGAAACACTGCATGTTGGTGAAGGGCATATTGAAGAAGGATCAGCCGAGTGGTTCTTGTGGGAGAACAACTCCATTTGGCTCACTAACTTCACACCATCAGGCTTCCAAGCAGCTCTCAAGGAAACTCAGTTTTCACACTCAATGCTTAGTGCCCTTTGAGTGCCTAGGACTGAAATGAAACTTGGTGAGCATCCCACACAAACGAATGCTCCACATGCGGGTTTCACATGCCACCAACTCCACATTCTCAGGCAACTTCAGAGCCACAGCCGTTTTCAGATAGCCCTCAATGCAAAGGGTTTAGACGCAAATATTGGTGTGAGAGGTAATTCAATCAAGGAAACACTGCATGTTGGTGAAGTGCATATTGAAGAAGGATCAGCCGAGTGGTTCTTGTGGGAGAACAACTCCATTTGGCTCACTAACTTCACACACCATCAGGCTTCCAAGCAGCTCTCAAGGAAACTCAGTTTTCACACTCTATGCTTAGTGCCCTTTGAGTGCATTATCCAGGAATGAACCTGGTAGAGCATCCCACACAAACGAATGCTCCACATGCGGGTTTCACATGCCACCAACTCCACATTCACAGGCAACTTCAGCGCCACAGCCGTTTTCAGATAGCCCTCAATGCAAAGGCTCTAGACGCAAATATTGGTGTGAGAGCTAATTCAATGAAGGAAACACTGCATGTTGGTGAAGGGCATATTGAAGAAGGATCAGCCGAGTGGTTCTTGTGGGAGAACAACTCCATTTGGCTCACTAACTTCACACACCATCAGGCTTCCAAGCAGCTCTCAAGGAAACTCAGTTTTCACACTCTATGCTTAGTGCGCTTTGAGTGCCTAGGACTGAAAAGAAGCTTGGTGAGCATCCCACACAAACGAATGCTCCACATGCGGGTTTCACATGCCACCAACTCCACATTCACAGGCAACTTCAGCGCCACAGCCGTTTTCAGATAGCCCTCAATGCAAAGGCTCTAGACGCAAATATTGGTGTGAGAGCTAATTCAATGAAGGAAACACTGCATGTTGGTGAAGGGCATATTGAAGAAGGATCAGCCGAGTGGTTCTTGTGGGAGAACAACTCCATTTGGCTCACTAACTTCACACACCATCAGGCTTCCAAGCAGCTCTCAAGGAAACTCAGTTTTCACACTCTATGCTTAGTGCCCTTTGAGTGCATTATCTAGGAATGAACCTGGTAGAGCATTATACACAAACGAATGCTCCACATGAGGGTTTCACATGCCACCAACTCCACATTCACAGGCAACTTCAGCGCCACAGCCGTTTTCAGATAGCCCTCAATGCAAAGGCTCTAGACGCTAATATTGGTGTGAGAGCTAATTCAATCAAGGAAACACTGCATGTTGGTGAAGGGCATATTGAAGAAGGATCAGCTGAGTGGTTCTTGTGGGAGAACAACTCCATTTGGCTCACTAACTTCACACACCATCAGGCTTCCAAGCAGCTCTCAAGGAAACTCAGTTTTCACACTCTATGCTTAGTGCCCTTTGAGTGCCTAGGACTGAAATGAAGCTTGGTGAGCATCCCACACAAACGAATGCTCCACATGCGGGTTTCACATGCCACCAACTCCACATTCACAGGCAACTTCAGCGCCACGGCCATTTTCAGATAGCCCTCAATGCAAAGGCTCTAGACGCAAATATTGGTGTGAGAGCTAATTCAATCAAGGAAACACTGCATGTTGGTGAAGGGCATATTGAAGAAGGATCAGCCGAGTGGTTCTTGTGGGAGAACAACTCCATTTGGCTCACTAACTTCACACACCATCAGGCTTCCAAGCAGCTCTCAAGGAAACTCAGTTTTCACACTCTATGCTTAGTTTCCTTTGAGTGCATTATCTAGGAATGAACCTGGTACAGCATCCCACACAAACGAGTGCTCCACAAGCGGGTTTCACATGCCACCCACTCCACATTCACAGGCAACTTCAGCGCCACAGCCGTTTTCAGATAGCCCTCAATGCAAAGGCTCTAGACGCAAATATTGGTGTGAGCGCTAATTCAATCAAGGAAACACTGCATGTTGGTGAAGGGCATATTGAAGAAGGATCAGCCGAGTGGTTCTTGTGGGAGAACAACTCCATTTGGCTCACTAACTTCACACACCATCAGGCTTCCAAGCAGCTCTCAAGGAAACTCAGTTTTCACACTCTATGCTTAGTGCCCTTTGAGTGCATTATCCAGGAATGAACCTGGTAGAGCATCCCACACAAACGAATGCTCCACATGCGGGTTTCACATGCCACCAACTCCACATTCTCAGGCAACTTCAGCGCCACAGCCGTTTTCAGATAGCCCTCAATGCAAAGGCTCTAGACGCTAATATTGGTGTGAGAGCTAATTCAATCAAGGAAACACTGCATGTTGGTGAAGGGCATATTGAAGAAGGATCAGCCGAGTTTTTCTTGTGGGAGAACAACTCCATTTGGCTCACTAACTTCACACACCATCAGGCTTCCAAGCAGCTTTCAAGGAAACTCAGTTTTCACACTCTATGCTTAGTGCCCTTTGAGTGCCTAGGACTGAAATGAAACTTGGTGAACATCTCACACAAACGAATGCTCCACATGCGGGTTTCACATGAAACCAACTCCACATTCTCAGGCAACTTCAGCGCCACAGCCGTTTTCAGATAGCCCTCAATGCAAAGGCTCTAGACGCAAATATTGGTGTCAGAGCTATTTCAATCAAGGAAACACTGCATGTTGGTGAAGTGCATATTGAAGAAGGATCAGCCGAGTGGATCTTGTGGGAGAGCAACTCCATTTGGCTCACTAACTTCACACACCATCAGGCTTCCAAGCAGCTCTCAAGGAAACTCAGTTTTCACACTCTATGCTTAGTGCCCTTTGAGTGCATTATCTAGGAATGAACCTGGTAGAGCATCCCACACAAATGAATGCTCCACATGCGGGTTTCACATGCCACCAACTCCACATTCACAGGCAACTTCAGCGCCACAGCCGTTTTCAGATAGCCCTCAATGCAAAGGCTCTAGACGCAAATATTGGTGTGAGAGCTAATTCAATGAAGGAAACACTGCATGTTGGTGAAGGGCATATTGAAGAAGGATCAGCCGAGTGGTTCTTGTGGGAGAACAACTCCATTTGGCTCACTAACTTCACACACCATCAGGCTTCCAAGCAGCTCTCAAGGAAACTCAGTTTTCACACTCTATGCTTAGTGCCCTTTGACTGCATTATCTAGGAATGAACCTGGTAGAGCATTATACACAAACGAATGCTCCACATGAGGGTTTCACATGCCACCAACTCCACATTCACAGGCAACTTCAGCGCCACAGCCGTTTTCAGATAGCCCTCAATGCAAAGGCTCTAGACGCTAATATTGGTGTGAGAGGTAATTCAATCAAGGAAACACTGCATGTTGGTGAAGGGCATATTGAAGAAGGATCAGCCGAGTGGTTCTTGTGGGAGAACAACTCCATTTGGCTCACTAACTTCACACACCATCAGGCTTCCAAGCAGCTCTCAAGGAAACTCAGTTTTCACACTCTATGCTTAGTGCCCTTTGAGTGCCTAGGACTGAAATGAAGCTTGGTGAGCATCCCACACAAACGAATGCTCCACATGCGGGTTTCACATGCCACCAACTCCACATTCACAGGCAACTTCAGCGCCACGGCCATTTTCAGATAGCCCTCAATGCAAAGGCTCTAGACGCAAATATTGGTGTGAGAGCTAATTCAATCAAGGAAACACTGCATGTTGGTGAAGGGCATATTGAAGAAGGATCAGTCGAGTGGTTCTTGTGGGAGAACAACTCCATTTGGCTCACTAACTTCACACCATCAGGCTTCCAAGCAGCTCTCAAGGAAACTCAGTTTTCACACTCAATGCTTAGTGCCCTTTGAGTGCCTAGGACTGAAATGAAACTTGGTGAGCATCCCACACAAACGAATGCTCCACATGCGGGTTTCACATGCCACCAACTCCACATTCTCAGGCAACTTCAGAGCCACAGCCGTTTTCAGATAGCCCTCAATGCAAAGGGTTTAGACGCAAATATTGGTGTGAGAGGTAATTCAATCAAGGAAACACTGCATGTTGGTGAAGTGCATATTGAAGAAGGATCAGCCGAGTGGTTCTTGTGGGAGAACAACTCCATTTGGCTCACTAACTTCACACACCATCAGACTTCCAAGCAGCTCTCAAGGAAACTCAGTTTTCACACTCTATGCTTAGTGCCCTTTGAGTGCATTATCTAGGAATGAACCTGGTAGAGCATCCCACACAAACGAATGCTCCACATGCGGGTTTCACATGCCACCAACTCCACATTCACAGGCAACTTCAGAGCCACAGCCGTTTTCAGATAGCCCTCAATGCAAAGGCTCTAGACGCAAATATTGGCGTGAGAGCTAATTCAATCAAGGAAACACTGCATGTTGGTGAAGGGCATATTGAAGAAGGATCAGCCGAGTGGTTCTTGTGGGAGAACAACTCCATTTGGCTCACTAACTTCACACACCATCAGGCTTCCAAGCAGCTCTCAAGGAAACTCAGTTTTCACACTCTATGCTTAGTGATCTTTGAGTGCCTAGGACTGAAATGAACCTGGTAGAACATCCCACACAAACGAATGCTCCACATGCGGGTTTCACATGCCACCAACTCCACATTCACAGGCAACTTCAGCGCCACAGCCGTTTTCAGATAGCCCTCAATGCAAAGGCTCTAGACGCAAATATTGGTGTGAGAGCTAATTCAATGAAGGAAACACTGCATGTTGGTGAAGGACATATTGAAGAAGGATCAGCCGAGTGGTTCTTGTGGGAGAACAACTCCAGTTGGCTCACTAACGTCACACACCATCAGGCTTCCAAGCAGCTCTCAAAGAAACTCAGTTTTCACACTCTATGCTTAGTGCCCTTTGAGTGCATTATCTAGGAATGAACCTGGTAGAGCATCCCACACATACGAATGCTCCACATTCGGGTTTCACATGCCACCAACTCCACATTCACAGGCAACTTCAGCGCCACAGCCGTTTTCAGATAGCCCTCAATGCAAAGGCTCTAGACGCAAATATTGGTGTGAGAGCTAATTCAATCAAGGAAACACTGCATGTTGGTGAAGGGCATATTGAAGAAGGATCAGCCGAGTGGTTCTTGTGGGAGAACAACTCCATTTGGCTCACTAACTTCACACACCATCAGGCTTCCAAGCAGCTCTCAAGGAAACTCAGTTTTCACACTCTATGCTTAGTGCCGTTTCAGTGCCTAGGACTGAAATGAAGCTTGGTGAGCATCCCACACAAACGAATGCTCCACATGAGGGTTTCACATGCCACCAACTCCACATTCACAGGCAACTTCAGCGCCACAGCCGTTTTCAGATAGCCCTCAATGCAAAGGCTCTAGACGCAAATATTGGTGTGAGAGCTAATTCAATCAAGGAAACACTGCATGTTGGTGAAGGGCATATTGAAGAAGGATCAGCCGAGTGGTTCTTGTGGGAGAACAACTCCAGTTGGCTCACTAACTTCACACACCATCAGGCTTCCAAGCAGCTCTCAAGGAAACTCAGTTTTCACACTCTATGCTTAGTGCCCTTTGAGTGCATTATCTAGGAATGAACCTGGTAGAGCATCCCACACAAACGAATGCTCCACATGCGGGTTTCACATGCCACCAACTCCACATTCACAGGCAACTTCAGCGCCACAGCCGTTTTCAGATAGCCCTCAATGCAAAGGCTCTAGACTCAAATATTGGTGTGAGAGCTAATTCAATCAAGGAAACACTGCATGTTGGTGAAGGGCATATTGAAGAAGGATCAGCCGAGTGGTTCTTGTGGGAGAACAACACCATTTGGCTCACTAACTTCTCACACCATCAGGCTTCCAAGCAGCTCTCAAGGAAACTCAGTTTTCACACTCTATGCTTAGTGCCCTTTGAGTGCCTAGGACTGAAATGAAGCTTGGTGAGCATCCCACACAAACGAATGCTCCACATTCGGCTTTCACATGCCACCAACTCCACATTCACAGGCAACTTCAGCGCCACAGCCGTTTTCAGATAGCCCTCAATGCAAAGGCTCTAGACGCAAATATTGGTGTGAGAGCTAATTCAATCAAGGAAACACTGCATGTTGGTGAAGGGCATATTGAAGAAGGATCAGCCGAGTGGTTCTTGTGGGAGAACAACTCCATTTGGCTCACTAACTTCACACACCATCAGGCTTCCAAGCAGCTCTCAAAGAAACTCAGTTTTCACACTCTATGCTTAGTGCCCTTTGAGTGCCTAGGACTGAAATGAAGCTTGGTGAGCATCCCACACAAACGAATGCTCCACATGCGGGTTTCACATGCACCAACTCCACATTCACAGGCAACTTCAGCGCCACAGCCGTTTTCAGATAGCCCTCAATGCAAAGGCTCTAGACGCAAATATTGGTGTGAGAGCTAATTCAATCAAGGAAACACTGCATGTTGGTGAAGGGCATATTGAAGAAGGATCAGCCGAGTGGTTCTTGTGGGAGAACAACTCCATTTGGCTCACTAACTTCACACACCATCAGGCTTCCAAGCAGCTCTCAAGGAAACTCAGTTTTCACACTCTATGCTTAGTGCCCTTTGAGTGCCTAGGACTGAAATGAAGCTTGGTGAGCATCCCACACAAACGAATGCTCCACATGCGGGTTTCACATGCCACCAACTCCACATTCACAGGCAACTTCAGCGCCACAGCCGTTTCAGATAGCCCTCAATGCAAAGGATCTAGACGCAAATATTGGTGTGAGAGCTAATTCAATCAAGGAAACACTGCATGTTGGTGAAGGGCATATTGAAGAAGGATCAGCCGAGTGGTTCTTGTGGGAGAACAACTCCATTTGGCTCACTAACTTCACACACCATCAGGCTTCCAAGCAGCTCTCAAGGAAACTCAGTTTTCACACTCTATGCTTAGTGCCCTTTGAGTGCCTAGGACTGAAATGAAGCTTGGTGAGCATCCCACACAAACGAATGCTCCACATGCGGGTTTCACATGCCACCAACTCCACATTCTCAGGCAACTTCAAAGCCACAGCCGTTTTCAGATAGCCCTCAATGCAAAGGCTCTAGACGCAAATATTGGTGTGAGAGCTAATTCAATCAAGGAAACACTGCATGTTGGTGAAGGGCATATTGAAGAAGGATCAGCCGAGTGGTTCTTGTGGGAGAACAACTCCATTTGGCTCACTAACTTCACACACCATCAGGCTTCCAAGCAGCTCTCAAAGAAACTCAGTTTTCACACTCTATGCTTAGTGCCCTTTGAGTGCCTAGGACTGAAATGAAGCTTGGTGAGCATCAAACACAAACGAATGCTCCACATGCGGGTTTCACATGCCACCAACTCCACATTCACAGGCAACTTCAGCGCCACAGCCGTTTTCAGATAGCCCTCAATGCAAAGGCTCTAGACGCAAATATTGGTGTGAGAGCTAATTCAATCAAGGAAACACTGCATGTTGGTGAAGGGCATATTGAAGAAGGATCAGCCGAGTGGTTCTTGTGGGAGAACAACTCCATTTGGCTCACTAACTTCACACACCATCAGGCTTCCAAGCAGCTCTCAAGGAAACTCAGTTTTCACACTCTATGCTTAGTGCCCTTTGAGTGCCTAGGACTGAAATGAAGCTTGGTGAGCATCCCACACATACGAATGCTCCACATGCGGGTTTCACATGCCACCAACTCCACATTCACAGGCAACTTCAGCGCCACAGCCGTTTTCAGATAGCCCTCAATGCAAAGTCTCTAGACGCAAATATTGGTGTGAGAGCTAATTCAATCAAGGAAACACTGCATGTTGGTGAAGGGCATATTGAAGAAGGATCAGCCGAGTGGTTCTTGTGGGAGAACAACTCCATTTGGCTCACTAACTTCACACACCATCAGGCTTCCAAGCAGCTCTCAAGGAAACTCAGTTTTCACACTCTATGCTTAGTGCCCTTTGAGTGCCTAGGACTGAAATGAAGCTTGGTGAGCATCCCACACAAACGAATGCTCCACATGCGGGTTTCACATGCCACCAACTCCACATTCTCAAGCAACTTCAGTGCCATAGCCGTTTTCAGATAGCCCTCAATGCAAAGGCTCTAGACGCAAATATTGGTGTGAGAGCTAATTCAATCAAGGAAACACTGCATGTTGGTGAAGGGCATATTGAAGAAGGATCAGCCGAGTGGTTCTTGTGGGAGAACAACTCCATTTGGCTCACTAACTTCACACACCATCAGGCTTCGAAGCAGCTCTCAAAGAAACTCAGTTTTCACACTCTATGCTTAGTGCCTTTTGAGTGCATTATCTAGGAATGAACCTGGTAGAGCATCCCACACATACGAATGCTCCACATGCGGGTTTCACATGCCACCAACTCCACATTCACAGGCAACTTCAGCGCCACAGCCGTTTTCAGATAGCCCTCAATGCAAAGGCTCTAGACGCAAATATTGGTGTGAGAGCTAATTCAATCAAGGAAACACTGCATGTTGGTGAAGGGCATATTGAAGAAGGATCAGCCGAGTGGTTCTTGTGGGAGAACAACTCCATTTGGCTCACTAACTTCACACACCATCAGCCTTCCAAGCAGCTCTCAAGGAAACTCAGTTTTCACACTCTATCTTAGTGCCCTTTGAGTGCATTATCTAGGAATGAACCTGGTAGAGCATCGCACACAAACGAATGCTCCACATGCGGGTTTCACATGCCACCAACTCCACATTCACAGGCAACTTCAGCGCCACAGCCGTTTTCAGATAGCCCTCAATGCAAAGGCTCTAGACGCAAATATTGGTGTGAGAGCTAATTCAATCAAGGAAACACTGCATGTTGGTGAAGGGCATATTGAAGAAGGATCAGCCGAGTGGTTCTTGTGGGAGAACAACTCCATTTGGCTCACTAACTTCACACACCATCAGGCTTCCAAGCAGCTCTCAAGGAAACTCAGTTTTCACACTCTATGCTTAGTGCCCTTTGAGTGCATTATCTAGGAATGAACCTGGCAGAGCATCCCACACAAACGAATGCTCCACATGCGGGTTTCACATGCCACCAACTCCACATTCACAGGCAACTTCAGCGCCACAGCCGTTTTCAGATAGCCCTCAATGCAAAGGCTCTAGACGCAAATATTGGTGTGAGAGCTAATTCAATCAAGGAAACACTGCATGTTGGTGAAGGGCATATTGAAGAAGGATCAGCCGAGTGGTTCTTGTGGGAGAACAACTCCATTTGGCTCACTAACTTCACACACCATCAGGCTTCCAAGCAGCTCTCAAGGAAACTCAGTTTTCACACTCTATGCTTAGTGCCCTTTGAGTGCCTAGGACGTAAATGAAGCTTGGTGAGCATCCCACACAAACGAATGCTCCACATGCGGGTTTCACATGCCACCAACTCAACATTCTCAGGCAACTTCAGCGCCACAGCCATTTTCAGATACCCCTCAATGCAAAGGCTCTAGACGCAAATATTGGTGTGAGAGCTAATTCACTCAAGGAAACACTGCATGTTGGTGAAGGGCATATTGAAGAAGGATCAGCCGAGTGGTTCTTGTGGGAGAACAACTCCATTTGGCTCACTAACTTCACACACCATCAGGCTTCCAAGCAGCTCTCAAGGAAACTCAGTTTTCACACTCTATGCTTAGTGCCCTTTGAGTGCATTATCTAGGAATGAACCTGGTAGAGCATCCCACACAAACGAATGCTCCACATGCGGGTTTCACATGCCACCAACTCCCCATTCACAGGCAACTTCAGCGCCACAGCCGTTTTCAGATAGCCCTCAATGCAAAGGCTCTAGACGCAAATATTGGTGTGAGAGGTAATTCAATCAAGGAAACAGTGCATGTTGGTGAAGGGCATATTGAAGAAGGATCAGCCGAGTGGTTCTTGTGGGAGAACAACTCCATTTGGCTCACTAACTTCACACACCATCAGGCTTCCAAGCAGCTCTGAAAGAAACTCAGTTTTCACACTCTATGCTTAGTGCCCTTTGAGTGCCTAGGACTGAAATGAAGCTTGGTGAGCATCCCACACAAACGAATGCTCCACATGCGGGTTTCACATGCCACCAACTCCACATTCACAGGCAACTTCAGCGCCACAGCCGTTTTCAGATAGCCCTCAATGCAAAGGCTCTAGACGCAAATATTGGTGTGAGAGGTAATTCAATCAAGGAGACACTGCATGTTGGTGAAGGGCATATTGAAGAAGGATCAGCCGAGTGGTTCTTGTGGGAGAACAACTCCATTTGGCTCACTAACTTCACACACCATCAGGCTTCCAAGCAGCTCTCAAGGAAACTCAGTTTTCACACTCTATGCTTAGTTTCCTTTGAGTGCATTATCTAGGAATGAACCTGGTAGAGCATCGCACACAAACGAATGCTCCACATGCGGGTTTCACATGCCACCAACTCCACATTCACAGGCAACTTCAGCGCCACAGCCGTTTTCAGATAGCCCTCAATGCAAAGGCTCTAGACGCAAATATTGGTGTGAGAGCTAATTCAATCAAGGAAACACTGCATGTTGGTGAAGGGCATATTGAAGAAGGATCAGCCGAGTGGTTCTTGTGGGAGAACAACTCCATTTGGCTCACTAACTTCACACACCATCATGCTTCCAAGCAGCTCTCAAGGAAACTCAGTTTTCACACTCTATGCTTAGTTCCCTTTGAGTGCATTATCTAGGAATGAACCTGGTAGAGCATCCCACACATACGAATGCTCCACATGCGGGTTTCACATGCCACCAACTCCACATTCTCAGGCAACTTCAGCGCCACAGCCGTTTTCAGATAGCCCTCAATGCAAAGGCTCTAGACGCAAATATTTGTGTGAGAGCTAATTCAATCAAGGAAACACTGCATGTTGGTGAAGGGCATATTGAAGAAGGATCAGCCGAGTGGTTCTTGTGGGAGAACAACTCCATTTGGCTCACTAACTTCACACACCATCAGGCTTCCAAGCAGCTCTCAAAGAAACTCAGTTTTCACACTCTATGCTTAGTGCCCTTTGAGTGCCTAGGACTGAAATGAAGCTTGGTGAGCATCCCACACAAACGAATGCTCCACATGCGGGTTTCACATGCCACCAACTCCACATTCTCAGGCAACTTCAGCGCCACAGCCGTTTTCAGATAGCCCTCAATGCAAAGGCTCTAGACGCAAATATTGGTGCGAGAGCTAATTCAATCAAGGAAACACTGCATGTTGGTGAAGGGCATATTGAAGAAGGATCAGCCGAGTGGTTCTTGTGGGAGAACAACTCCATTTGGCTCACTAACTTCACACACCATCAGGCTTCCAAGCAGCTCTCAAGGAAACTCAGTTTTCACACTCTATGCTTAGTGCCCTTTGAGTGCATTATCCAGGAATGAACCTGGTAGATCATCCCACACATACGAATGCTCCACATGCGGGTTTCACATGCCACCAACTCCACATTCACAGGCAACTTCAGCGCCACAGCCGTTTTCAGATAGCCCTCAATGCAAAGGCTCTAGACGCAAATATTGGTGTGAGAGCTAATTCAATCAAGGAAACACTGCATGTTGGTGAAGGGCATATTGAAGAAGCATCAGCCGAGTGGTTCTTGTGGGAGAACAACTCCATTTGGCTCACTAACTTCACACACCATCAGACTTCCAAGCAGCTCTCAAGGAAACTCAGTTTTCACACTCTATGCTTAGTGCCCTTTGAGTGCCTAGGACTGAAATGAAGCTTGGTGAGCATCCCACACAAACGAATGCTCCACATGCGGGTTTCACATGCCACCAACTCCACATTCTCAGGCAACTTCAGCGCCACAGCCGTTTTCAGATAGCCCTCAATGCAAAGGCTCTAGACGCAAATATTGGTGTGAGAGCTAATTCAATCAAGGAAACACTGCATGTTGGTGCAGGGCATATTGAAGAAGGATCAGCCGAGTGGTTCTTGTGGGAGAACAACTCCAGTTGGCTCACTAACTTCACACACCGTCAGGCTTCCAAGCAGCTCTCAAGGAAACTCAGTTTTCACACTCTATGCTTAGTGCCCTTTGAGTGCCTAGGACTGAAATGAAACTTGGTGAGCATCCCACACAAACGAATGCTCCACATGCGGGTTTCACATGCCACCAACTCCACATTCTCAGGCAACTTCAGCGCCACAGCCGTTTTCAGATAGCCCTCAATGCAAAGGGTTTAGAACCAAATATTGGTGTGAGAGCTATTTCAATCAAGGAAACACTGCATGTTGGTGAAGTGCATATTGAAGAAGGATCAGCCGAGTGGTTCTTGTGGGAGAACAACTCCATTTGGCTCACTAACTTCACACACCATCAGGCTTCCAAGCAGCTCTCAAGGAAACTCAGTTTTCACACTCTATGCTTAGTGCCCTTTGAGTGCATTATCTAGGAATGAACCTGGTAGAGCATCCCACACAAATGAATGCTCCACATGCGGGTTTCACATGCCACCAACTCCACATTCACAGGCAACTTCAGCGCCACAGCCGTTTTCAGATAGCCCTCAATGCAAAGGCTCTAGACGCAAATATTGGTGTGAGAGCTAATTCAATCAAGGAAACACTGCATGTTGGTGAAGGGCATATTGAAGAAGGATCAGCCGAGTGGTTCTTGTGGGAGAACAACTCCATTTGGCTCACTAACTTCACACACCATCAGGCTTCCAAGCAGCTCTCAAGGAAACTCAGTTTTCACACTCTATGCTTAGTGCCCTTTGAGTGCATTATCCAGGAATGAACCTGGTAGAACATCCCACACAAACGAATGCTCCACATGCGGGTTTCACATGCCACCAACTCCACATTCTCAGGCAACCTCAGCGCCACAGCCGTTTTCAGATAGCCCTCAATGTAAAGGCTCTAGACGCTAATATTGGTGTGAGAGCTAATTCAATCAAGGAAACACTGCATGTTGGTGAAGGGCATATTGAAGAAGGATCAGCCGAGTGGTTCTTGTGGGAGAACAACTCCATTTGGCTCAATAACTTCACACACCATCAGGCTTCCAAGCAGCTCTCAAGGAAACTCAGTTTTCACACTCAATGCTTAGTTTCCTTTGAGTGCATTATCTAGGAATGAACCTGGTAGAGCATCCCACACAAACGAATGCTCCACATGAGGGTTTCACATGCCACCAACTCCACATTCTCAGGCAACTTCAGCGCCACAGCCGTTTTCAGATAGCCCTCAATGCAAAGGCTCTAGACGCAAATATTGGTGTGAGAGCTAATTCAATCAAGGAAGCACTGCATGTTGGTGAAGGGCATATTGAAGAAGGATCAGCCGAGTGGTTCTTGTGGGAGAACAACTCCATTTGGCTCACTAACTTCACACCATCAGGCTTCCAAGCAGCTCTCAAGGAAACTCAGTTTTCACCCTCAATGCTTTGTGCCCTTTGAGTGCCTAGGACTGAAATGAAACTTGGTGAGCATCCCACACAAACGAATGCTCCACATGCGATTTTCACATGCCACCAACTCCACATTCTCAAGCAACTTCAGAGCCACAGCCGTTTTCAGATAGCCCTCAATGCAAAGGGTTTAGACGCAAATATTGGTGTGAGAGGTAATTCAATGAAGGAAACACTGCATGTTGGTGAAGTGCATATTGAAGAAGGATCAGCAGAGTGGTTCTTGTGGGAGAACAACTCCATTTGGCTCACTAACTTCACACACCATCAGGCTTCCAAGCAGCTCTCAAGGAAACTCAGTTTTCACACTCTATGCTTAGTTTCCTTTGAGTGCATTATCTAGGAATGAACCTGGTAGAGCATCCCACACAAACGAGTGCTCCACATGCGGGTTTCACATGCCACCAACTCCACATTCTCAGGCAACTTCAGCGCCACAGCCGTTTTCAGATAGCCCTCAATGCAAAGGCTCTAGACGCAAATATTGGTGTGAGAGCTAATTCAATCAAGGAAACACTGCATGTTGGTGAAGGTCATATTGAAGAAGGATCAGCCGAGTGGTTCTTGTGGGAGAACAACTCCATTTGGCTCACTAACTTCACACACCATCAGGCTTCCAAGCAGCTCTCAAGGAAACTCAGTTTTCACACTCTATGCTTAGTGCCCTTTGAGTGCATTATCTAGGAATGACCTGGTAGAGCATCCCACACAAACGAATGCTCCACATGCGGGTTTCACATGCCACCAACTCCACATTCACAGGCAACTTCAGCGCCACAGCCGTTTTCAGATAGCCCTCAATGCAAAGGCTCTAGACGCAAATATTGGTGTGAGAGTTAATTCAATCAAGGAAACACTGCGTGTTGGTGAAAGGCATATTGAAGAAGGATCAGCCGAGTGGTTCTTCTGGGAGAACAACTCCATTTGGCTCAATAACTTCACACACCATCAGGCTTCCAAGCAGCTCTCAAGGAAACTCAGTTTTCACACTCTATGCTTAGTGCCCTTTGAGTGCATTATCTAGGAATGAACGTGGTAGAGCATCCCACACAAACGAATGCTCCACATGCGGGTTTCACATGCCACCAACTCCACATTCACAGGCAACTTCAGCGCCACAGCCGTTTTCAGATAGCCCTCAATGCAAAGGCTCTAGACGCAAATATTGGTGTGAGAGCTAATTCAATCAAGGAAACACTGCATGTTGGTGAAGGGCATATTGAAGAAGGATCAGCCGAGTGGTTCTTGTGGGAGAACAACTCCATTTGGCTCACTAACTTCACACAGCATCAGGCTTCCAAGCAGCTCTCAAGGAAACTCAGTTTTCACACTCTATGCTTAGTGCCCTTTGAGTGCCGAGGACTGAAATGAAACTTGGTGAGCATCCCACACAAACGAATGCTCCACATGCGGGTTTCACATGAAACCAACTCCACATTCTCAGGCAACTTCAACGCCACAGCCGTTTTCAGATAGCCCTCAATGCAAAGGGTTTAGATGCAAATATTGGTGTGAGAGCTATTTCAATCAAGGAAACACTGCATGTTGGTGAAGTGCATATTGAAGAAGGATCAGCCGAGTGGTTCTTGTGGGAGAACAACTCCATTTGGCTCACTAACTTCACACACCATCAGGCTTCCAAGCAGCTCTCAAGGAAACTCAGTTTTCACACTCAATGCTTAGTTTCCTTTGAGTGCATTATCTAGGAATGAACCTGGTAGAGCATCCCACACAAACGAATGCTCCACATGTGGGTTTCACATGCCACCAACTCCACATTCACAGGCAACTTCAGCGCCACAGCCGTTTTCAGATAGCCCTCAATGCAAAGGCTCTAGACGCAAATATTGGTGTGAGAGCTAATTCAATCAAGGAAGCACTGCATGTTGGTGAAGGGCATATTGAAGAAGGATCAGCCGATTGGTTCTTGTGGGAGAACAACTCCATTTGGCTCACTAACTTCACACCATCAGGCTTCCAAGCAGCTCTCAAGGAAACTCAGTTTTCACACTCAATGCTTAGTGCCCTTTGAGTGCCTAGGACTGAAATGAAACTTGGTGAGCATCCCACACAAACGAATGCTCCACATGCGATTTTCACATGCCACCAACTCCACATTCTCAAGCAACTTCAGAGCCACAGCCGTTTTCAGATAGCCCTCAATGCAAAGGGTTTAGACGCAAATATTGGTGTGAGAGGTAATTCAATCAAGGAAACACTGCATGTTGGTGAAGGTCATATTGAAGAAGGATCAGCCGAGTGGTTCTTGTGGGAGAACAACTCCATTTGGCTCACTAACTTCACACACCATCAGGCTTCCAAGCAGCTCTCAAGGAAACTCAGTTTTCACACTCTATGCTTAGTTTCCTTTGAGTGCATTATCTAGGAATGAACCTGGTAGAGCATCCCACACAAACGAGTGCTCCACATGCGGGTTTCACATGCCACCAACTCCACATTCACAGGCAACTTCAGCGCCACAGCCGTTTTCAGATAGCCCTCAATGCAAAGGCTCTAGACGCAAATATTGGTGTGAGAGCTAATTCAATCAAGGAAACACTGCATGTTGGTGAAGGTCATATTGAAGAAGGATCAGCCGAGTGGTTGTTGTGGGAGAACAACTCCATTTGGCTCACTAACTTCACACACCATCAGGCTTCCAAGCAGCTCTCAAGGAAACTCAGTTTTCACACTCTATGCTTAGTGCCCTTTGAGTGCATTATCTAGGAATGACCTGGTAGAGCATCCCACACAAACGAATGCTCCACATGCGGGTTTCACATGCCACCAACTCCACATTCACAGGCAACTTCAGCGCCACAGCCGTTTTCAGATAGCCCTCAATGCAAAGGCTCTAGACGCAAATATTGGTGTGAGAGTTAATTCAATCAAGGAAACACTGCGTGTTGGTGAAAGGCATATTGAAGAAGGATCAGCCGAGTGGTTCTTCTGGGAGAACAACTCCATTTGGCTCACTAACTTCACACACCATCAGGCTTCCAAGCAGCTCTCAAGGAAACTCAGTTTTCACACTCTATGCTTAGTGCCCTTTGAGTGCATTATCTAGGAATGAACGTGGTAGAGCATCCCACACAAACGAATGCTCCACATGCGGGTTTCACATGCCACCAACTCCTCATTCTCAGGCAGCTTCAGCGCCACAGCCGTTTTCAGATAGCCCTCAATGCAAAGGCTCTAGACGCAAATATTGGTGTGAGAGCTAATTCAATCAAGGAAACACTGCATGTTGGTGAAGGGCATATTGAAGAAGGATCAGCCGAGTGGTTCTTGTGGGAGAACAACTCCATTTGGCTCACTAACTTCACACACCATCAGGCTTCCAAGCAGCTCTCAAGGAAACTCAGTTTTCACACTCTATGCTTAGTGCCCTTTGAGTGCCTAGGACTGAAATGAAGCTTGGTGAGCATCCCACACAAACGAATGCTCCACATGCGGGTTTCACATGAAACCAACTCCACATTCTCAGGCAACTTCAACGCCACAGCCGTTTTCAGATAGCCCTCAATGCAAAGGGTTTAGATGCAAATATTGGTGTGAGAGCTATTTCAATCAAGGAAACACTGCATGTTGGTGAAGTGCATATTGAAGAAGGATCAGCCGAGTGGTTCTTGTGGGAGAGCAACTCCATTTGGCTCACTAACTTCACACACCATCAGGCTTCCAAGCAGCTCTCAAGGAAACTCAGTTTTCACACTCTATGCTTAGTGCCCTTTGAGTGCATTATCTAGGAATGAACCTGGTAGAGCATCCCACACAAATGAATGCTCCACATGCGGGTTTCACATGCCACCAACTCCACATTCTCAGGCAACTTCAGCGCCACAGCCGTTTTCAGATAGCCCTCAATGCAAAGGCTCTAGACGCAAATATTGGTGTGACAGCTAATTCAATCAAGGAAACACTGCATGTTGGTGAAGGGCATATTGAAGAAGGATCAGCCGAGTGGTTCTTGTGGGAGAACAACTCCATTTGGCTCACTAACTTCACACACCATCAGGCTTCCAAGCAGCTCTCAAGGAAACTCAGTTTTCACACTCTATGCTTAGTGCCCTTTGAGTGCATTATCCAGGAATGAACCTGGTAGAGCATCCCACACAAACGAATGCTCCACATGCGGGTTTCACATGCCACCAACTCCACATTCTCAGGCAACTTCCGCGCCACAGCCGTTTTCAGATAGCCCTCAATGCAAAGGCTCTAGACGCAAATATTGGTGTGAGAGCTAATTCAATCAAGGAAACACTGCATGTTGGTGAAGGGCATATTGAAGAAGGATCAGCCGAGTGGTTCTTGTGGGAGAACAACTCCATTTGGCTCACTAACTTCACACACCATCAGGTTTCCAAGCAGCTCTCAAGGAAACTCAGTTTTCACACTCTATGCTTAGTTTCCTTTGAGTGCATTATCTAGGAATGAACCTGGTAGAGCATCCCACACAAACGAATGCTCCCCATGAGAGTTTCACATGCCACCAACTCCACATTCTCAGGCAACTTCAGCGCCACAGCCGTTTTCAGATAGCCCTCAATGCAAAGGCTCTAGACGCAAATATTGGTGTGAGAGCTAATTCAATCAAGGAAACACTGCATGTTGGTGAAGGGCATATTGAAGAAGGATCAGCCGAGTGGTTCTTGTGGGAGAACAACTCCATTTGGCTCACTAACTTCACACCATCAGGCTTCCAAGCAGCTCTCAAGGAAACTCAGTTTTCACACTCAATGCTTAGTGCCCTTTGAGTGCCTAGGACTGAAATGAAACTTGGTGAGCATCCCACACAAACGAATGCTCCACATGCGGGTTTCACATGCCACCAACTCCACATTCTCAGGCAACTTCAGAGCCACAGCCGTTTTCAGATAGCCCTCAATGCAAAGGGTTTAGACGCAAATATTGGTGTGAGAGGTAATTCAATCAAGGAAACACTGCATGTTGGTGAAGTGCATATTGAAGAAGGATCAGCCGAGTGGTTCTTGTGGGAGAACAACTCCATTTGGCTCACTAACTTCACACACCATCAGGCTTCCAAGCAGCTCTCAAGGAAACTCAGTTTTCACACTCTATGCTTAGTGCCCTTTGAGTGCATTATCTAGGAATGAACCTGGTAGAGCATCCCACACAAACGAATGCTCCACATGCGGGTTTCACATGCCACCAACTCCACATTCACAGGCAACTTCAGCGCCACAGCCGTTTTCAGATAGCCCTCAATGCAAAGGCTCTAGACACAAATATTGGTGTGAGAGCTAATTCAATGAAGGAAACACTGCATGTTGGTGAAGGGCATATTGAAGAAGGATCAGCCGAGTGGTTCTTGTGGGAGAACAACTCCATTTGGCTCACTAACTTCACACACCATCAGGCTTCCAAGCAGCTCTCAAGGAAACTCAGTTTTCACACTCAATGCTTAGTGCGCTTTGAGTGCCTAGGACTGAAAAGAAGCTTGGTGAGCATCCCACACAAACGAATGCTCCACATGCGGGTTTCACATGCCACCAACTCCACATTCACAGGCAACTTCAGCGCCACAGCCGTTTTCAGATAGCCCTCAATGCAAAGGCTCTAGACGCAAATATTGGTGTGAGAGCTAATTCAATGTAGGAAACACTGCATGTTGGTGAAGGGCATATTGAAGAAGGATCAGCCGAGTGGTTCTTGTGGGAGAACAACTCCATTTGGCTCACTAACTTCACACACCATCAGGCTTCCAAGCAGCTCTCAAGGAAACTCAGTTTTCACACTCTATGCTTAGTGCCCTTTGAGTGCATTATCTAGGAATGAACCTGGTAGAGCATTATACACAAACGAATGCTCCACATGAGGGTTTCACATGCCACCAACTCCACATTCACAGGCAACTTCAGCGCCACAGCCGTTTTCAGATAGCCCTCAATGCAAAGGCTCTAGACGCTAATATTGGTGTGAGAGCTAATTCAATCAAGGAAACACTGCATGTTGGTGAAGGGCATATTGAAGAAGGATCAGCTGAGTGGTTCTTGTGGGAGAACAACTCCATTTGGCTCACTAACTTCACACACCATCAGGCTTCCAAGCAGCTCTCAAGGAAACTCAGTTTTCACACTCTATGCTTAGTGCCCTTTGAGTGCCTAGGACTGAAATGAAGCTTGGTGAGCATCCCACACAAACGAATGCTCCACATGCGGGTTTCACATGCCACCAACTCCACATTCACAGGCAACTTCAGCGCCACGGCCATTTTCAGATAGCCCTCAATGCAAAGGCTCTAGACGCAAATATTGGTGTGAGAGCTAATTCAATCAAGGAAACACTGCATGTTGGTGAAGGGCATATTGAAGAAGGATCAGCCGAGTGGTTCTTGTGGGAGAACAACTCCATTTGGCTCACTAACTTCACACACCATCAGGCTTCCAAGCAGCTCTCAAGGAAACTCAGTTTTCACACTCTATGCTTAGTTTCCTTTGAGTGCATTATCTAGGAATGAACCTGGTACAGCATCCCACACAAACGAGTGCTCCACATGCGGGTTTCACATGCCACCCACTCCACATTCACAGGCAACTTCAGCGCCACAGCCGTTTTCAGATAGCCCTCAATGCAAAGGCTCTAGACGCAAATATTGGTGTGAGAGTTAATTCAATCAAGGAAACACTGCGTGTTGGTGAAAGGCATATTGAAGAAGGATCAGCCGAGTGGTTCTTCTGGGAGAACAACTCCATTTGGCTCACTAACTTCACACACCATCAGGCTTCCAAGCAGCTCTCAAGGAAACTCAGTTTTCACACTCTATGCTTAGTGCCCTTTGAGTGCATTATCTAGGAATGAACGTGGTAGAGCATCCCACACAAACGAATGCTCCACATGCGGGTTTCACATGCCACCAACTCCTCATTCACAGGCAGCTTCAGCGCCACAGCCGTTTTCAGATAGCCCTCAATGCAAAGGCTCTAGACGCAAATATTGGTGTGAGAGCTAATTCAATCAAGGAAACACTGCATGTTGGTGAAGGGCATATTGAAGAAGGATCAGCCGAGTGGTTCTTGTGGGAGAACAACTCCATTTGGCTCACTAACTTCACACACCATCAGGCTTCCAAGCAGCTCTCAAGGAAACTCAGTTTTCACACTCTATGCTTAGTGCCCTTTGAGTGCCTAGGACTGAAATGAAGCTTGGTGAGCATCCCACACAAACGAATGCTCCACATGCGGGTTTCACATGAAACCAACTCCACATTCTCAGGCAACTTCAACGCCACAGCCGTTTTCAGATAGCCCTCAATGCAAAGGGTTTAGATGCAAATATTGGTGTGAGAGCTATTTCAATCAAGGAAACACTGCATGTTGGTGAAGTGCATATTGAAGAAGGATCAGCCGAGTGGTTCTTGTGGGAGAGCAACTCCATTTGGCTCACTAACTTCACACACCATCAGGCTTCCAAGCAGCTCTCAAGGAAACTCAGTTTTCACACTCTATGCTTAGTGCCCTTTGAGTGCATTATCTAGGAATGAACCTGGTAGAGCATCCCACACAAATGAATGCTCCACATGCGGGTTTCACATGCCACCAACTCCACATTCTCAGGCAACTTCAGCGCCACAGCCGTTTTCAGATAGCCCTCAATGCAAAGGCTCTAGACGCAAATATTGGTGTGACAGCTAATTCAATCAAGGAAACACTGCATGTTGGTGAAGGGCATATTGAAGAAGGATCAGCCGAGTGGTTCTTGTGGGAGAACAACTCCATTTGGCTCACTAACTTCACACACCATCAGGCTTCCAAGCAGCTCTCAAGGAAACTCAGTTTTCACACTCTATGCTTAGTGCCCTTTGAGTGCATTATCCAGGAATGAACCTGGTAGAGCATCCCACACAAACGAATGCTCCACATGCGGGTTTCACATGCCACCAACTCCACATTCTCAGGCAACTTCCGCGCCACAGCCGTTTTTAGATAGCCCTCAATGCAAAGGCTCTAGACGCAAATATTGGTGTGAGAGCTAATTCAATCAAGGAAACACTGCATGTTGGTGAAGGGCATATTGAAGAAGGATCAGCCGAGTGGTTCTTGTGGGAGAACAACTCCATTTGGCTCACTAACTTCACACACCATCAGGTTTCCAAGCAGCTCTCAAGGAAACTCAGTTTTCACACTCTATGCTTAGTTTCCTTTGAGTGCATTATCTAGGAATGAACCTGGTAGAGCATCCCACACAAACGAATGCTCCCCATGAGAGTTTCACATGCCACCAACTCCACATTCTCAGGCAACTTCAGCGCCACAGCCGTTTTCAGATAGCCCTCAATGCAAAGGCTCTAGACGCAAATATTGGTGTGAGAGCTAATTCAATCAAGGAAACACTGCATGTTGGTGAAGGGCATATTGAAGAAGGATCAGCCGAGTGGTTCTTGTGGGAGAACAACTCCATTTGGCTCACTAACTTCACACCATCAGGCTTCCAAGCAGCTCTCAAGGAAACTCAGTTTTCACACTCAATGCTTAGTGCCCTTTGAGTGCCTAGGACTGAAATGAAACTTGGTGAGCATCCCACACAAACGAATGCTCCACATGCGGGTTTCACATGCCACCAACTCCACATTCTCAGGCAACTTCAGAGCCACAGCCGTTTTCAGATAGCCCTCAATGCAAAGGGTTTAGACGCAAATATTGGTGTGAGAGGTAATTCAATCAAGGAAACACTGCATGTTGGTGAAGTGCATATTGAAGAAGGATCAGCCGAGTGGTTCTTGTGGGAGAACAACTCCATTTGGCTCACTAACTTCACACACCATCAGGCTTCCAAGCAGCTCTCAAGGAAACTCAGTTTTCACACTCTATGCTTAGTGCCCTTTGAGTGCATTATCTAGGAATGAACCTGGTAGAGCATCCCACACAAACGAATGCTCCACATGCGGGTTTCACATGCCACCAACTCCACATTCACAGGCAACTTCAGCGCCACAGCCGTTTTCAGATAGCCCTCAATGCAAAGGCTCTAGACACAAATATTGGTGTGAGAGCTAATTCAATGAAGGAAACACTGCATGTTGGTGAAGGGCATATTGAAGAAGGATCAGCCGAGTGGTTCTTGTGGGAGAACAACTCCATTTGGCTCACTAACTTCACACACCATCAGGCTTCCAAGCAGCTCTCAAGGAAACTCAGTTTTCACACTCAATGCTTAGTGCGCTTTGAGTGCCTAGGACTGAAAAGAAGCTTGGTGAGCATCCCACACAAACGAATGCTCCACATGCGGGTTTCACATGCCACCAACTCCACATTCACAGGCAACTTCAGCGCCACAGCCGTTTTCAGATAGCCCTCAATGCAAAGGCTCTAGACGCAAATATTGGTGTGAGAGCTAATTCAATGTAGGAAACACTGCATGTTGGTGAAGGGCATATTGAAGAAGGATCAGCCGAGTGGTTCTTGTGGGAGAACAACTCCATTTGGCTCACTAACTTCACACACCATCAGGCTTCCAAGCAGCTCTCAAGGAAACTCAGTTTTCACACTCTATGCTTAGTGCCCTTTGAGTGCATTATCTAGGAATGAACCTGGTAGAGCATTATACACAAACGAATGCTCCACATGCGGGTTTCACATGCCACCAACTCCACATTCACAGGCAACTTCAGCGCCACAGCCGTTTTCAGATAGCCCTCAATGCAAAGGCTCTAGACGCTAATATTGGTGTGAGAGCTAATTCAATCAAGGAAACACTGCATGTTGGTGAAGGGCATATTGAAGAAGGATCAGCTGAGTGGTTCTTGTGGGAGAACAACTCCATTTGGCTCACTAACTTCACACACCATCAGGCTTCCAAGCAGCTCTCAAGGAAACTCAGTTTTCACACTCTATGCTTAGTGCCCTTTGAGTGCCTAGGACTGAAATGAAGCTTGGTGAGCATCCCACACAAACGAATGCTCCACATGCGGGTTTCACATGCCACCAACTCCACATTCACAGGCAACTTCAGCGCCACGGCCATTTTCAGATAGCCCTCAATGCAAAGGCTCTAGACGCAAATATTGGTGTGAGAGCTAATTCAATCAAGGAAACACTGCATGTTGGTGAAGGGCATATTGAAGAAGGATCAGCCGAGTGGTTCTTGTGGGAGAACAACTCCATTTGGCTCACTAACTTCACACACCATCAGGCTTCCAAGCAGCTCTCAAGGAAACTCAGTTTTCACACTCTATGCTTAGTTTCCTTTGAGTGCATTATCTAGGAATGAACCTGGTACAGCATCCCACACAAACGAGTGCTCCACATGCGGGTTTCACATGCCACCCACTCCACATTCACAGGCAACTTCAGCGCCACAGCCGTTTTCAGATAGCCCTCAATGCAAAGGCTCTAGACGCAAATATTGGTGTGAGCGCTAATTCAATCAAGGAAACACTGCATGTTGGTGAAGGGCATATTGAAGAAGGATCAGCCGAGTGGTTCTTGTGGGAGAACAACTCCATTTGGCTCACTAACTTCCCACACCATCAGGCTTCCAAGCAGCTCTCAAGGAAACTCAGTTTTCACACTCTATGCTTAGTGCCCTTTGAGTGCATTATCCAGGAATGAACCTGGTAGAGCATCCCACACAAACGAATGCTGCACATGCGGGTTTCACATGCCACCAACTCCACATTCTCAGGCAACTTCAGCGCCACAGCCGTTTTCAGATAGCCCTCAATGCAAAGGCTCTAGACGCTAATATTGGTGTGAGAGCTAATTCAATGAAGGAAACACTGCATGTTGGTGAAGGGCATATTGAAGAAGGATCAGCCGAGTGGTTCTTGTGGGAGAACAACTCCATTTGGCTCACTAACTTCACACACCATCAGGCTTCCAAGCAGCTTTCAAAGAAACTCAGTTTTCACACTCTATGCTTAGTGCCCTTTGAGTGCCTAGGACTGAAATGAAACTTGGTGAGCATCTCACACAAACGAATGCTCCACATGCGGGTTTCACATGAAACCAACTCCACATTCTCAGGCAACTTCAGCGCCACAGCCGTTTTCAGATAGCCCTCAATGCAAAGGCTCTAGACGCAAATATTGGTGTCAGAGCTATTTCAATGAAGGAAACACTGCATGTTGGTGAAGTGCATATTGAAGAAGGATCAGCCGAGTGGTTCTTGTGGGAGAACAACTCCATTTGGCTCACTAACTTCACACACCATCAGGCTTCCAAGCAGCTCTCAAGGAAACTCAGTTTTCACACTCTATGCTTAGTGCCCTTTGAGTGCATTATCTAGGAATGAACCTGGTAGAGCATCCCACACAAATGAATGCTCCACATGCGGGTTTCACATGCCACCAACTCCACATTCACAGGCAACTTCAGCGCCACAGTCGTTTTCACATAGCCCTCAATGCAAAGGCTCTAGACGCAAATATTGGTGTGAGAGCTAATTCAATCAAGGAAACACTGCATGTTGGTGAAGGGCATATTGAAGAAGGATCAGCCGAGTGGTTCTTGTGGGAGAACAACTCCATTTGGCTCACTAACTTCACACACCATCAGGCTTCCAAGCAGCTCTCAAGGAAACTCAGTTTTCACACTCTATGCTTAGTGCCCTTTGACTGCATTATCTAGGAATGAACCTGGTAGAGCATTATACACAAACGAATGCTCCACATGAGGGTTTCACATGCCACCAACTCCACATTCACAGGCAACTTCAGCGCCACAGCCGTTTTCAGATAGCCCTCAATGCAAAGGCTCTACACGCTAATATTGGTGTGAGAGTTAATTCAATCAAGGAAACACTGCATGTTGGTGAAGGGCATATTGAAGAAGGATCAGCCGAGTGGTTCTTGTGGGAGAACAATTCCATTTGGCTCACTAACTTCACACACCATCAGGCTTCCAAGCAGCTCTCAAGGAAACTCAGTTTTCACACTCTATGCTTAGTGCCCTTTGAGTGCCTAGGACTGAAATGAACCTGGTAGAACATCCCACACAAACGAATGCTCCACATGCGGGTTTCACATGCCACCAACTCCACATTCACAGGCAACTTCAGCGCCACAGCCGTTTTCAGATAGCCCTCAATGCAAAGGCTCTAGACGCAAATATTGGTGTGAGAGCTAATTCAATCAAGGAAACACTGCATGTTGGTGAAGGGCATATTGAAGAAGGATCAGCCGAGTGGTTCTTGTGGGAGAACAACTCCATTTGGCTCACTAACTTCACACACCATCAGGCTTCCAAGCAGCTCTCAAGGAAACTCAGTTTTCACACTCTATGCTTAGTTTCCTTTGAGTGCATTATCTAGGAATGAACCTGGTAGAGCATCCCACACAAACGAGTGCTCCACATGCGGGTTTCACATGCCACCAACTCCACATTCACAGGCAACTTCAGCGCCACAGCCGTTTTCAGATAGCCCTCAATGCAAAGGCTCTAGACGCAAATATTGGTGTGAGCGCTAATTCAATCAAGGAAACACTGCATGTTGGTGAAGGGCATATTGAAGAAGGATCAGCCGAGTGGTTCTTGTGGGAGAACAACTCCATTTGGCTCACTAACTTCACACACCATCAGGCTTCCAAGCAGCTCTCAAGGAAACTCAGTTTTCACACTCTATGCTTAGTGCCCTTTGAGTGCATTATCCAGGAATGAACCTGGTAGAGCATCCCACACAAACGAATGCTCCACATGCGGGTTTCACATGCCACCAACTCCACATTCACAGGCAACTTCAGCGCCACAGCCGTTTTCAGATAGCCCTCAATGCAAAGGCTCTAGACGCAAATATTGGTGTGAGAGCTAATTCAATCAAGGAAACACTGCATGTTGGTGAAGGGCATATTGAAGAAGGATCAGCCGAGTGGTTCTTGTGGGAGAACAACTCCATTTGGCTCACTAACTTCACACACCATCAGGCTTCCAAGCAGCTCTCAAGGAAACTCAGTTTTCACACTCTATGCTTAGTGATCTTTGAGTGCCTAGGACTGAAATGAACCTGGTAGAACATCCCACACAAACGAATGCTCCACATGCGGGTTTCACATGCCACCAACTCCACATTCACAGGCAACTTCAGCGCCACAGCCGTTTTCAGATAGCCCTCAATGCAAAGGCTCTAGACGCAAATATTGGTGTGAGAGCTAATTCAATCAAGGAAACACTGCATGTTGGTGAAGGGCATATTGAAGAAGGATCAGCCGAGTGGTTCTTGTGGGAGAACAACTCCATTTGGCTCACTAACTTCACACACCATCAGGCTTCCAAGCAGCTTTCAAGGAAACTCAGTTTTCACACTCTATGCTTAGTGCCCTTTGAGTGCCTAGGACTGAAATGAAACTTGGTGAGCATCCCACACAAACGAATGCTCCACATGCGGGTTTCACATGAAACCAACTCCACATTCTCAGGCAACTTCAGCGCCACAGCCGTTTTCAGATAGCCCTCAATGCAAAGGCTCTAGACGCAAATATTGGTGTGAGAGCTATTTCAATCAAGGAAACACTGCATGTTGGTGAAGTGCATATTGAAGAAGGATCAGCCGAGTGGTTCTTGTGGGAGAACAACTCCATTTGGCTCACTAACTTCACACACCATCAGGCTTCCAAGCAGCTCTCAAGGAAACTCAGTTTTCACACTCTATGCTTAGTGCCCTTTGAGTGCATTATCTAGGAATGAACCA
>NW_026701132.1:0-25460 GCF_030435755.1 Ochotona princeps | reverse complement strand
GAGTTGTTCTCCCACAAGAACCACTCGGCTGATTCTTCTTCAATATGCCCTTCACCAACATGCAGTGTTTCCTTGATTGAATTAGCTCTCACACCAATATTTGCGTCTAGAGCCTTTGCATTGAGGGCTATCTGCAAACGTCTGTGGCGCTGAAGTTGCCTGTGAATGTGGAGTTGGTGGCATGTGAAACCCGCATGTGGAGCATTCGTTTGTGTGGGATGCTCTACCAGGTTCATTCCTAGATAATGCACTCTTGGGGCACTAAGCATAGAGTGTGAAAACTGAGTTTCCTTGAGAGCTGCTTTGAAGCCTGATGGTGTGTGAAGTTAGTGAGCCAAATGGAGTTGTTCTCCCACAAGAACCACTCGGCTGATTCTTCTTCAATATGCCCTTCACCAACATGCAGTGTTTCCTTGATTGAATTAGCTCTCACACCAATATTTGCGTCTAGAGCCTTTGCATTGAGGGCTATCTGCAAACGTCTGTGGCGCTGAAGTTGCCTGTGAATGTGGAGTTGGTGGCATGTGAAACCCGCATGTGGAGCATTCGTTTGTGTGGGATGCTCTACCAGGTTCATTCCTAGATAATGCACTCAAAGGGCACTAAGCATAGAGTGTGAAAACTGAGTTTCCTTGAGAGCTGCTTGGAAGCCTGATGGTGTGTGACGTTAGTGAGCCAAATGGAGTTGTTCTCCCACAAGAACCACTCGGCTGATTCTTCTTCAATATGCCCTTCACCAACATGCAGTGTTTCCTTGATTGAATTAGCTCTCACACCAATATTTGTGTCTAGAGCCTTTGCATTGAGGGCTATCTGCAAACGGCTGTGGCGCTGAAGTTGCCTGTGAATGAGGAGTTGGTGGCATGTGAAACCCGCATGTGGAGCATTCGTTTGTGTGGGATGCTCTACCAGGTTCATTCCTAGATAATGCACTCATGGGGCACTAAGCATAGAATGTGAAAACTGAGTTTCCTTGAGAGCTGCTTGGAAGCCTGATGGTGTGTGAAGTTAGTGAGCCAAATGGAGTTGTTCTCCCACAAGAACCACTCGGCTGATTCTTCTTCAATATGCCCTTCACCAACATGCAGTGTTTCCTTGATGAATGAGCTCTCACAACAATATTTGCGTCTAGAGCCTTTGCATTGAGGGCTATCTGCAAACGTCTGTGGCGCTGAAGTTGCCTGTGAATGTGGAGTTGGTGGCATGTGAAACCCGCATGTGGAGCATTCGTTTGTGTGGGATGCTCTACCAGGTTCATTCCTAGATAATGCACTCAAAGGGCACTAAGCATAGAGTGTGAAAACTGAGTTTTCTTGAGAGCTGCTTGGAAGCCTGATGGTGTGTGAAGTTAGTGAGCCAAATGGAGTTGTTCTCCCACAAGAACCACTCGGCTGATTCTTCTTCAATATGCCCTTCACCAACATGCAGTGTTTCCTTGATTGAATTAGCTCTCACACCAATATTTGCGTCTAGAGCCTTTGCATTGAGGGCTATCTGCAAACGTCTGTGGCGCTGAAGTTGCCTGTGAATGTGGAGTTGGTGGCATGTGAAACCCGCATGTGGAGCATTCGTTTGTGTGGGATGCTCTACCAGGTTCATTCCTAGATAATGCACTCAAAGGGCACTAAGCATAGAGTGTGAAAACTGAGTTTTCTTGAGAGCTGCTTGGAAGCCTGATGGTGTGTGAAGTTAGTGAGCCAAATGGAGTTGTTCTCCCACAAGAACCACTCGGCTGATTCTTCTTCAATATGCCCTTCACCAACATGCAGTGTTTCCTTGATTGAATTAGCTCTCACACCAATATTTGCGTCTAGAGCCTTTGCATTGAGGGCTATCTGCAAACGTCTGTGGCGCTGAAGTTGCCTGTGAATGTGGAGTTGGTGGCATGTGAAACCCGCATGTGGAGCATTCGTTTGTGTGGGATGCTCTACCAGGTTCATTCCTAGATAATGCACTCAAAGGGCACTAAGCATAGAGTGTGAAAACTGAGTTTCCTTGAGAGCTGCTTGGAAGCCTGATGGTGTGTGAAGTTAGTGAGCCAAATGGAGTTGTTCTCCCACAAGAACCACTCGGCTGATTCTTCTTCAATATGCCCTTCACCAACATGCAGTGTTTCCTTGATTGAATTAGCTCTCACACCAATATTTGCGTCTAGAGCCTTTGCATTGAGGGCTATCTGCAAACGGCTGTGGCGCTGAAGTTGACTGTGAATGTGGAATTGGTGGCATGTGAAACCCGCATGTGGAGCATTCGTTTGTGTGGGATGCTGTACCAGGTTCATTCCTAGATAATGCACTCAAAGGGCACTAAGCATAGAGTGTGAAAACTGAGTTTCCTTGAGAGCTGCTTGGAAGCCTGATGGTGTGTGATGTTAGTGAGCCAAATGGAGTTGTTCTCCCACAAGAACCACTCGGCTGATTCTTCTTCAATATGCCCTTCACCAACATGCAGTGTTTCCTTGATGAATGAGCTCTCACAACAATATTTGCGTCTAGAGCCTTTGCATTGAGGGCTATCTGCAAATGTCTGTGGCGCTGAAGTTGCCTGTGAATGTGGAGTTGGTGGCATGTGAAACCCGCATGTGGAGCATTCGTTTGTGTGGGATGCTCTACCAGGTTCATTCCTAGATAATGCACTCAAAGGGCACTAAGCATAGAGTGTGAAAACTGAGTTTCCTTGAGAGCTGCTTGGAAGCCTGATGGTGTGTGAAGTTAGTGAGCCAAATGGAGTTGTTCTCCCACAAGAACCACTCGGCTGATTCTTCTTCAATATGCCCTTCACCAACATGCAGTGTTTCCTTGATTGAATTAGCTCTCACACCAATATTTGCGTCTAGAGCCTTTGCATTGAGGGCTATCTGCAAACGTCTGTGGCGCTGAAGTTGCCTGTGAATGTGGAGTTGGTGGCATGTGAAACCCGCATGTGGAGCATTCGTTTATGTGGGATGCTCTACCAGGTTCATTCCTAGATAATGCACTCAAAGGGCACTAAGCATAGAGTGTGAAAACTGAGTTTCCTTGAGAGCTGCTTGGAAGCCTGATGGTGTGTGACGTTAGTGAGCCAAATGGAGTTGTTCTCCCACAAGAACCACTCGGCTGATTCTTCTTCAATATGCCCTTCACCAACATGCAGTGTTTCCTTGATTGAATTAGCTCTCACACCAATATTTGCGTCTAGAGCCTTTGCATTGAGGGCTATCTGCAAACGGCTGTGGCGCTGAAGTTGCCTGTGAATGTGGAATTGGTGGCATGTGAAACCCGCATGTGGAGCATTCGTTTGTGTGGGATGCTCTACCAGGTTCATTCCTAGATAATGCACTCAAAGGGCACTAAGCATAGAGTGTGAAAACTGAGTTTCCTTGAGAGCTGCTTGGAAGCCTGATGGTGTGTGAAGTTAGTGAGCCAAATGGAGTTGTTCTCCCACAAGAACCACTCGGCTGATTCTTCTTCAATATGCCCTTCACCAACATGCAGTGTTTCCTTGATGAATGAGCTCTCACACCAATATTTGCGTCTAGAGCCTTTGCATTGAGGGCTATCTGCAAACGTCTGTGGCGCTGAAGTTGCCTGTGAATTTGGAGTTGGTGGCATGTGAAACCCGCATATGGAGCATTCGTTTGTGTGGGATGCTCTACCAGGTTCATTCCTAGATAATGCACTCTTGGGGCACTAAGCATAGAGTGTGAAAACTGAGTTTCCTTGAGAGCTGCTTGGAAGCCTGATGGTGTGTGAAGTTAGTGAGCCAAATGGAGTTGTTCTCCCACAAGAACCACTCGGCTGATTCTTCTTCAATATGCCCTTCACCAACATGCAGTGTTTCCTTGATTGAATTAGCTCTCACACCAATATTTGCGTCTAGAGCCTTTGCATTGAGGGCTATCTGAAAACGGCTGTGGCGCTGAAGTTGCCTGTGAATGTGGAGTTGGTGGCATGTGAAACCCGCATGTGGAGCATTCGTTTGTGTGGGATGCTCTACCAGGTTCATTCCTAGATAATGCACTCATGGGGCACTAAGCATAGAATGTGAAAACTGAGTTTCCTTGAGAGCTGCTTGGAAGCCTGATGGTGTGTGAAGTTAGTGAGCCAAATGGAGTTGTTCTCCCACAAGAACCACTCGGCTGATTCTTCTTCAATATGCCCTTCACCAACATGCAGTGTTTCCTTGATGAATGAGCTCTCACAACAATATTTGCGTCTAGAGCCTTTGCATTGAGGGCTATCTGCAAACGTCTGTGGCGCTGAAGTTGCCTGTGAATGTGGAGTTGGTGGCATGTGAAACCCGCATGTGGAGCATTCGTTTGTGTGGGATGCTCTACCAGGTTCATTCCTAGATAATGCACTCAAAGGGCACTAAGCATAGAGTGTGAAAACTGAGTTTTCTTGAGAGCTGCTTGGAAGCCTGATGGTGTGTGAAGTTAGTGAGCCAAATGGAGTTGTTCTCCCACAAGAACCACTCGGCTGATTCTTCTTCAATATGCCCTTCACCAACATGCAGTGTTTCCTTGATTGAATTAGCTCTCACACCAATATTTGCGTCTAGAGCCTTTGCATTGAGGGCTATCTGCAAACGTCTGTGGCGCTGAAGTTGCCTGTGAATGTGGAGTTGGTGGCATGTGAAACCCGCATGTGGAGCATTCGTTTGTGTGGGATGCTCTACCAGGTTCATTCCTAGATAATGCACTCAAAGGGCACTAAGCATAGAGTGTGAAAACTGAGTTTCCTTGAGAGCTGCTTGGAAGCCTGATGGTGTGTGACGTTAGTGAGCCAAATGGAGTTGTTCTCCCACAAGAACCACTCGGCTGATTCTTCTTCAATATGCCCTTCACCAACATGCAGTGTTTCCTTGATTGAATTAGCTCTCACACCAATATTTGCGTCTAGAGCCTTTGCATTGAGGGCTATCTGCAAACGTCTGTGGCGCTGAATTTGCCTGTGAATGTGGAGTTGGTGGCATGTGAAACCCGCATGTGGAGCATTCGTTTGTGTGGGATGCTCTACCAGGTTCATTCCTAGATAATGCACTCAAAGGGCACTAAGCATAGAGTGTGAAAACTGAGTTTCCTTGAGAGCTGCTTGGAAGCCTGATGGTGTGTGAAGTTAGTGAGCCAAATGGAGTTGTTCTCCCACAAGAACCACTCGGCTGATTCTTCTTCAATCTGCCCTTCACCAACATGCAGTGTTTCCTTGATTGAATTAGCTCTCACACCAATATTTGCGTCTAGAGCCTTTGCATTGAGGGCTATCTGCAAACGTCTGTGGCGCTGAAGTTGCCTGTGAATGTGGAGTTGGTGGCATGTGAAACCCGCATGTGGAGCATTCGTTTGTGTGGGATGCTCTACCAGGTTCATTCCTAGATAATGCACTCAAAGGGCACTAAGCATAGAGTATGAAAATTGAGTTTCCTTGAGAGCTGCTTGGAAGCCTGATGGTGTGTGAAGTTAGTGAGCCAAATGGAGTTGTTCTCCCACAAGAACCACTCGGCTGATTCTTCTTCAATATGCCCTTCACCAACATGCAGTGTTTCCTTGATTGAATTAGCTCTCACACCAATATTTGCGTCTAGAGCCTTTGCATTGAGGGCTATCTGCAAACGTCTGTGGCGCTGAAGTTGCCTGTGAATGTGGAGTTGGTGGCATGTGAAACCAGCATGTGGAGCATTCGTTTGTGTGGGATGCTCTACCAGGTTCATTCCTAGATAATGCACTCAAAGGGCACTAAGCATAGAGTGTGAAAACTGAGTTTCCTTGAGAGCTGCTTGGAAGCCTGATGGTGTGTGAAGTTAGTGAGCCAAATGGAGTTGTTCTCCCACAAGAACCACTCGGCTGATTCTTCTTCAATATGCCCTTCACCAACATGCAGTGTTTCCTTGATTGAATTAGCTCTCACACCAATATTTGCGTCTAGAGCCTTTGCATTGAGGGCTATCTGCAAACGTCTGTGGCGCTGAAGTTGCCTGTGAATGTGGAGTTGGTGGCATGTGAAACCCGCATGTGGAGCATTCGTTTGTGTGGGATGCTCTACCAGGTTCATTCCTAGATAATGCACTCAAAGGGCACTAAGCATAGAGTGTGAAAACTGAGTTTCCTTGAGAGCTGCTTGGAAGCCTGATGGTGTGTGACGTTAGTGAGCCAAATGGAGTTGTTCTCCCACAAGAACCACTCGGCTGATTCTTCTTCAATATGCCCTTCACCAACATGCAGTGTTTCCTTGATTGAATTAGCTCTCATACCACCATTTGCGTCTAGAGCCTTTGCATTGAGGGCTATCTGAAAACGGCTGTGGCGCTGAAGTTGCCTGTGAATGTGGAGCTGGTGGCATGTGAAACCCGCATGTGGAGCATTCGTTTGTGTGGGATGCTCTACCAGGTTCATTCCTAGATAATGCACTCAAAGGGCACTAAGCATAGAGTGTGAAAACTGAGTTTCCTTGAGAGCTGCTTGGAAGCCTGATGATGTGTGAAGTTAGTGAGCCAAATGGGGTTGTTCTCCCACAAGAACCACTCGGCTGATTCTTCTTCAATATGCCCTTCACCAACATGCAGTGTTTCCTTGATGAATGAGCTCTCACAACAATATTTGCGTCTAGAGCCTTTGCATTGAGGGCTATCTGCAAACGTCTGTGGCGCTGAAGTTGCCTGTGAATGTGGAGTTGGTGGCATGTGAAACCCGCATGTGGAGCATTCGTTTGTGTGGGATGCTCTACCAGGTTCATTCCTAGATAATGCACTCAAAGGGCACTAAGCATAGAGTGTGAAAACTGAGTTTCCTTGAGAGCTGCTTGGAAGCCTGATGGTGTGTGAAGTTAGTGAGCCAAATGGAGTTGTTCTCCCACAAGAACCACTCGGCTGATTCTTCTTCAATATGCCCTTCACCAACATGCAGTGTTTCCTTGATTGAATTAGCTCTCACACCAATATTTGCGTCTAGAGCCTTTGCATTGAGGGCTATCTGCAAACGGCTGTGGCGCTGAAGTTGCCTGTGAATGTGGAGTTGGTGGCATGTGAAACCCGCATGTGGAGCATTCGTTTGTGTGGGATGCTCTACCAGGTTCATTCCTAGATAATGCACTCAAAGGGCACTAAGCATAGAGTGTGAAAACTGAGTTTCCTTGAGAGCTGCTTGGAAGCCTGATGGTGTGTGACGTTAGTGAGCCAAATGGAGTTGTTCTCCCACAAGAACCACTCGGCTGATTCTTCTTCAATATGCCCTTCCCCAACATGCAGTGTTTCCTTGATTGAATTAGCTCTCACACCAATATTTGCGTCTAGAGCCTTTGCATTGAGGGCTATCTGCAAACGTCTGTGGCGCTGAATTTGCCTGTGAATGTGGAGTTGGTGGCATGTGAAACCCGCATGTGGAGCATTCGTTTGTGTGGGATGCTCTACCAGGTTCATTCCTAGATAATGCACTCATAGGGCACTAAGCATAGAGTGTGAAAACTGAGTTTCCTTGAGAGCTGCTTGGAAGCCTGATGGTGTGTGAAGTTAGTGAGCCAAATGGAGTTGTTCTCCCACAAGAACCACTCGGCTGATTCTTCTTCAATCTGCCCTTCACCAACATGCAGTGTTTCCTTGATTGAATTAGCTCTCACACCAATATTTGCGTCTAGAGCCTTTGCATTGAGGGCTATCTGAAAACGGCTGTGGCGCTGAAGTTGCCTGTGAATGTGGAGTTGGTGGCATGTGAAACCCGCATGTGGAGCATTCGTTTGTGTGGGATGCTCTACCAGGTTCATTCCTAGATAATGCACTCAAAGGGCACTAAGCATAGAGTATGAAAATTGAGTTTCCTTGAGAGCTGCTTGGAAGCCTGATGGTGTGTGAAGTTAGTGAGCCAAATGGAGTTGTTCTCCCACAAGAACCACTCGGCTGATTCTTCTTCAATCTGCCCTTCACCAACATGCAGTGTTTCCTTGATTGAATTAGCTCTCACACCAATATTTGCGTCTAGAGCCTTTGCATTGAGGGCTATCTGCAAACGTCTGTGGCGCTGAAGTTGCCTGTGAATGTGGAGTTGGTGGCATGTGAAACCCGCATGTGGAGCAGTCGTTTGTGTGGGATGCTCTACCAGGTTCATTCCTAGATAATGCACTCAAAGGGCACTAAGCATAGAGTGTGAAAACTGAGTTTCCTTGAGAGCTGCTTGGAAGCCTGATGGTGTGTGACGTTAGTGAGCCAAATGGAGTTGTTCTCCCACAAGAACCACTCGGCTGATTCTTCTTCAATATGCCCTTCACCAACATGCAGTGTTTCCTTGATTGAATTAGCTCTCACACCAATATTTGTGTCTAGAGCCTTTGCATTGAGGGCTATCTGAAAACGGCTGTGGCGCTGAAGTTGCCTGTGAATGTGGAGTTGGTGGCATGTGAAACCCGCATGTGGAGCATTCGTTTGTGTGGGATGCTCTACCAGGTTCATTCCTAGATAATGCACTCAAAGGGCACTAAGCATAGAGTGTGAAAACTGAGTTTCCTTGAGAGCTGCTTGGAAGCCTGATGGTGTGTGAAGTTAGTGAGCCAAATGGAGTTGTTCTCCCACAAGAACCACTCGGCTGATTCTTCTTCAATATGCCCTTCACCAACATGCAGTGTTTCCTTGATTGAATTAGCTCTCACACCAATATTTGCGTCTAGAGCCTTTGCATTGAGGGCTATCTGCAAACGTCTGTGGCGCTGAATTTGCCTGTGAATGTGGAGTTGGTGGCATGTGAAACCCGCATGTGGAGCATTCGTTTGTGTGGGATGCTCTACCAGGTTCATTCCTAGATAATGCACTTAAAGGGCACTAAGCATAGAGTGTGAAAACTGAGTTTCCTTGAGAGCTGCTTGGAAGCCTGATGGTGTGTGAAGTTAGTGAGCCAAATGGAGTTGTTCTCCCACAAGAACCACTCGGCTGATTCTTCTTCAATATGCCCTTCACCAACATGCAGTGTTTCCTTGATTGAATTAGCTCTCACACCAATATTTGCGTCTAGAGCCTTTGCATTGAGGGCTATCTGCAAACATCTGTGGCGCTGAAGTTGCCTGTGAATGTGGAGTTGGTGGCATGTGAAACCCGCAAGTGGAGCATTCGTTTGTGTGGGATGCTCTACCAGGTTCATTCCTAGATAATGCACTCATAGGGCACTAAGCATAGAGTGTGAAAACTGAGTTTCCTTGAGAGCTGCTTGGAAGCCTGATGGTGTGTGAAGTTAGTGAGCCAAATGGAGTTGTTCTCCCACAAGAACCACTCGGCTGATTCTTCTTCAATATGCCCTTCACCAACATGCAGTGTTTCCTTGATTGAATAAGCTCTCACACCAATATTTGCGTCTAGAGCCTTTGCATTGAGGGCTATCTGCAAACGTCTGTGGCGCTGAAGTTGCCTGTGAATGTGGAGTTGGTGGCATGTGAAACCCGCATGTGGAGCATTCGTTTGTGTGGGATGCTCTACCAGGTTCATTCCTAGATAATGCACTCAAAGGGCACTAAGCATAGAGTGTGAAAACTGAGTTTCCTTGAGAGCTGCTTGGAAGCCTGATGGTGTGTGACGTTAGTGAGCCAAATGGAGTTGTTCTCCCACAAGAACCACTCGGCTGATTCTTCTTCAATATGCCCTTCACCAACATGCAGTGTTTCCTTGATTGAATTAGCTCTCACACCAATATTTGCGTCTAGAGCCTTTGCATTGAGGGCTATCTGCAAACGTCTGTGGCGCTGAATTTGCCTGTGAATGTGGAGTTGGTGGCATGTGAAACCCGCATGTGGAGCATTCGTTTGTGTGGGATGCTCTACCAGGTTCATTCCTAGATAATGCACTCATAGGGCCCTAAGCATAGAGTGTGAAAACTGAGTTTCCTTGAGAGCTGCTTGGAAGCCTGATGGTGTGTGAAGTTAGTGAGCCAAATGGAGTTGTTCTCCCACAAGAACCACTCGGCTGATTCTTCTTCAATATGCCCTTCACCAACATGCAGTGTTTCCTTGATTGAATTAGCTCTCACACCAATATTTGCGTCTAGAGCCTTTGCATTGAGGGCTATCTGCAAACATCTGTGGCGCTGAAGTTGCCTGTGAATGTGGAGTTGGTGGCATGTGAAACCCGCAAGTGGAGCATTCGTTTGTGTGGGATGCTCTACCAGGTTCATTCCTAGATAATGCACTCATAGGGCACTAAGCATAGAGTGTGAAAACTGAGTTTCCTTGAGAGCTGCTTGGAAGCCTGATGGTGTGTGAAGTTAGTGAGCCAAATGGAGTTGTTCTCCCACAAGAACCACTCGGCTGATTCTTCTTCAATATGCCCTTCACCAACATGCAGTGTTTCCTTGATTGAATTAGCTCTCACACCAATATTTGCGTCTAGAGCCTTTGCATTGAGGGCTATCTGAAAACGGCTGTGGCGCTGAAGTTGCCTGTGAATGTGGAGTTGGTGGCATATGAAACCCGCATGTGGAGCATTCGTTTGTGTGGGATGCTCTACCAGGTTCATTCCTAGATAATGCACTTAAAGGGCACTAAGCATAGAGTGTGAAAACTGAGTTTCCTTGAGAGCTGCTTGGAAGCCTGATGGTGTGTGAAGTTAGTGAGCCAAATGGAGTTGTTCTCCCACAAGAACCACTCAGCTGATTCTTCTTCAATATGCCCTTCACCAACATGCAGTGTTTCCTTGATTGAATTAGGTCTCACACCAATATTTGCGTCTAGAGCCTTTGCATTGAGGGCTATCTGCAAACGTCTGTGGCGCTGAAGTTGCCTGTGAATGTGGAGTTGGTGGCAGGTGAAACCCGCATGCGGAGCATTCGTTTGTGTGGGATGCTCTACCAGGTTCATTCCTAGATAATGCACCCATAGGGCACTAAGCATAGAGTGTGAAAACTGAGTTTCCTTGAGAGCTGCTTGGAAGCCTGATGGTGTGTGAAGTTAGTGAGCCAAATGGAGTTGTTCTCCCACAAGAACCACTCGGCTGATTCTTCTTCAATATGCCCTTCACCAACATGCAGTGTTTCCTTGGTTGAATTAGCTCTCACACCAATATTTGCGTCTAGAGCCTTTGCATTGAGGGCTATCTGCAAACGGCTGTGGCGCTGAAGTTGCCTGTGAATGTGGAGTTGGTGGCATGTGAAACCCGCATGTGGAGCATTCGTTTGTGTGGGATGCTCTACCAGGTTCATTCCTAGATAATGCACTCAAAGGGCACTAAGCATAGAGTATGAAAATTGAGTTTCCTTGAGAGCTGCTTGGAAGCCTGATGGTGTGTGAAGTTAGTGAGCCAAATGGAGTTGTTCTCCCACAAGAACCACTCGGCTGATTCTTCTTCAATATGCCCTTCACCAACATGCAGTGTTTCCTTGATTGAATTAGCTCTCACACCAATATTTGCGTCTAGAGCCTTTGCATTGAGGGCTATCTGCAAACGTCTGTGGCGCTGAAGTTGCCTGTGAATGTGGAGTTGGTGGCATGTGAAACCCGCATGTGGAGCATTCGTTTGTGTGGGATGCTCTACCAGGTTCATTCCTAGATAATGCACTTAAAGGGCACTAAGCATAGAGTGTGAAAACTGAGTTTCCTTGAGAGCTGCTTGGAAGCCTGATGGTGTGTGAAGTTAGTGAGCCAAATGGAGTTGTTCTCCCACAAGAACCACTCGGCTGATTCTTCTTCAATATGCCCTTCACCAACATGCAGTGTTTCCTTGATTGAATTAGCTCTCACACCAATATTTGCGTCTAGAGCCTTTGCATTGAGGGCTATCTGCAAACATCTGTGGCGCTGAAGTTGCCTGTGAATGTGGAGTTGGTGGCATGTGAAACCCGCAAGTGGAGCATTCGTTTGTGTGGGATGCTCTACCAGGTTCATTCCTAGATAATGCACTCATAGGGCACTAAGCATAGAGTGTGAAAACTGAGTTTCCTTGAGAGCTGCTTGGAAGCCTGATGGTGTGTGAAGTTAGTGAGCCAAATGGAGTTGTTCTCCCACAAGAACCACTCGGCTGATTCTTCTTCAATATGCCCTTCACCAACATGCAGTGTTTCCTTGATTGAATTAGCTCTCACACCAATATTTGCGTCTAGAGCCTTTGCATTGAGGGCTATCTGAAAACGGCTGTGGCGCTGAAGTTGCCTGTGAATGTGGAGTTGGTGGCATATGAAACCCGCATGTGGAGCATTCGTTTGTGTGGGATGCTCTACCAGGTTCATTCCTAGATAATGCACTTAAAGGGCACTAAGCATAGAGTGTGAAAACTGAGTTTCCTTGAGAGCTGCTTGGAAGCCTGATGGTGTGTGAAGTTAGTGAGCCAAATGGAGTTGTTCTCCCACAAGAACCACTCAGCTGATTCTTCTTCAATATGCCCTTCACCAACATGCAGTGTTTCCTTGATTGAATTAGGTCTCACACCAATATTTGCGTCTAGAGCCTTTGCATTGAGGGCTATCTGCAAACGTCTGTGGCGCTGAAGTTGCCTGTGAATGTGGAGTTGGTGGCAGGTGAAACCCGCATGCGGAGCATTCGTTTGTGTGGGATGCTCTACCAGGTTCATTCCTAGATAATGCACTCATAGGGCACTAAGCATAGAGTGTGAAAACTGAGTTTCCTTGAGAGCTGCTTGGAAGCCTGATGGTGTGTGAAGTTAGTGAGCCAAATGGAGTTGTTCTCCCACAAGAACCACTCGGCTGATTCTTCTTCAATATGCTCTTCCCCAACATGCAGTGTTTCCTTGGTTGAATTAGCTCTCACACCAATATTTGCGTCTAGAGCCTTTGCATTGAGGGCTATCTGCAAACGTCTGTGGCGCTGAAGTTGCCTGTGAATGTGGAGTTGGTGGCATGTGAAACCCGCATGTGGAGCATTCGTTTGTGTGGGATGCTCTACCAGGTTCATTCCTAGATAATGCACTCAAAGGGCACTAAGCATAGAGTGTGAAAACTGAGTTTCCTTGAGAGCTGCTTGGAAGCCTGATGGTGTGTGAAGTTAGTGAGCCAAATGGAGTTGTTCTCCCACAAGAACCACTCGGCTGATTCTTCTTCAATATGCCCTTCACCAACATGCAGTGTTTCCTTGATTGAATTAGCTCTCACACCACTATTTGCGTCTAGAGCCTTTGCATTGAGGGCTATCTGCAAACGTCTGTGGCGCTGAAGTTGCCTGTGAATGTGGAGTTGGTGGCATGTGAAACCCGCATGTGGAGCATTCGTTTGTGTGGGATGCTCTACCAGGTTCATTCCTAGATAATGCACTTAAAGGGCACTAAGCATAGAGTGTGAAAACTGAGTTTCCTTGAGAGCTGCTTGGAAGCCTGATGGTGTGTGAAGTTAGTGAGCCAAATGGAGTTGTTCTCCCACAAGAACCACTCGGCTGATTCTTCTTCAATATGCCCTTCACCAACATGCAGTGTTTCCTTGATTGAATTAGCTCTCACACCAATATTTGCGTCTAGAGCCTTTGCATTGAGGGCTATCTGAAAACGGCTGTGGCGCTGAAGTTGCCTGTGAATGTGGAGTTGGTGGCATGTGAAACCCGCATGTGGAGCATTCGTTTGTGTGGGATGCTCTACCAGGTTCATTCCTAGATAATGCACTCAAAGGGCACTAAGCATAGAGTGTGAAAACTGAGTTTCCTTGAGAGCTGCTTGGAAGCCTGATGGTGTGTGACGTTAGTGAGCCAAATGGAGTTGTTCTCCCACAAGAACCACTCGGCTGATTCTTCTTCAATATGCCCTTCACCAACATGCAGTGTTTCCTTGATTGAATTAGCTCTCACACCAATATTTGTGTCTAGAGCCTTTGCATTGAGGGCTATCTGCAAACGGCTGTGGCGCTGAAGTTGCCTGTGAATGTGGAGTTGGTGGCATGTGAAACCCGCATGTGGAGCATTCGTTTGTGTGGGATGCTCTACCAGGTTCATTCCTAGATAATGCACTCAAAGGGCACTAAGCATAGAGTGTGAAAACTGAGTTTCCTTGAGAGCTGCTTGGAAGCCTGATGGTGTGTGAAGTTAGTGAGCCAAATGGAGTTGTTCTCCCACAAGAACCACTCGGCTGATTCTTCTTCAATATGCCCTTCACCAACATGCAGTGTTTCGTTGATTGAATTAGCTCTCACACCAATATTTGCGTCTAGAGCCTTTGCATTGAGGGCTATCTGAAAACGGCTGTGGCGCTGAAGTTGCCTGTGAATGTGGAGTTGGTGGCATGTGAAACCCGCATGTGGAGCATTCGTTTGTGTGGGATGCTCTACCAGGTTCATTCCTAGATAATGCACTCATGGGGCACTAAGCATAGAGTGTGAAAACTGAGTTTCCTTGAGAGCTGCTTGGAAGCCTGATGGTGTGTGAAGTTAGTCAGCCAAATGGAGTTGTTCTCCCACAAGAACCACTCGGCTGATTCTTCTTCAATATGCCCTTCACCAACATGCAGTGTTTCCTTGATTGAATTAGCTCTCACACCAATATTTGCGTCTAGAGCCTTTGCATTGAGGGCTATCTGCAAACGTCTGTGGCGCTGAAGTTGCCTGTGAATGTGGAGTTGGTGGCATGTGAAACCCGCATGTGGAGCATTCGTTTGTGTGGGATGCTCTACCAGGTTCATTCCTAGATAATGCACTCAAAGGGCACTAAGCATAGAGTGTGAAAACTGAGTTTCCTTGAGAGCTGCTTGGAAGCCTGATGGTGTGTGAAGTTAGTGAGCCAAATGGAGTTGTTCTCCCACAAGAACCACTCGGCTGATTCTTCTTCAATATGCCCTTCACCAACATGCAGTGTTTCCTTGATTGAATTAGCTCTCACACCAATATTTGCGTCTAGAGCCTTTGCATTGAGGGCTATCTGCAAACGTCTGTGGCGCTGAAGTTGCCTGTGAATGTGGAGTTGGTGGCATATGAAACCCGCATGTGGAGCATTCGTTTGTGTGGGATGCTCTACCAGGTTCATTCCTAGATAATGCACTTAAAGGGCACTAAGCATAGAGTGTGAAAACTGAGTTTCCTTGAGAGCTGCTTGGAAGCCTGATGGTGTGTGAAGTTAGTGAGCCAAATGGAGTTGTTCTCCCACAAGAACCACTCAGCTGATTCTTCTTCAATATGCCCTTCACCAACATGCAGTGTTTCCTTGATTGAATTAGGTCTCACACCAATATTTGCGTCTAGAGCCTTTGCATTGAGGGCTATCTGCAAACGTCTGTGGCGCTGAAGTTGCCTGTGAATGTGGAGTTGGTGGCAGGTGAAACCCGCATGTGGAGCATTCGTTTGTGTGGGATGCTCTACCAGGTTCATTCCTAGATAATGCACTCATAGGGCACTAAGCATAGAGTGTGAAAACTGAGTTTCCTTGAGAGCTGCTTGGAAGCCTGATGGTGTGTGAAGTTAGTGAGCCAAATGGAGTTGTTCTCCCACAAGAACCACTCGGCTGATTCTTCTTCAATATGCCCTTCCCCAACATGCAGTGTTTCCTTGGTTGAATTAGCTCTCACACCAATATTTGCATCTAGAGCCTTTGCATTGAGGGCTATCTGCAAACGTCTGTGGCGCTGAAGTTGCCTGTGAATGTGGAGTTGGTGGCATGTGAAACCCGCATGTGGAGCATTCGTTTGTGTGGGATACTCTGCCAGGTTCATTCCTAGATAATGCACTCAAAGGGCACTAAGCATAGAGTGTGAAAACTGAGTTTCCTTGAGAGCTGCTTGGAAGCCTGATGGTGTGTGAAGTTAGTGAGCCAAATGGAGTTGTTCTCCCACAAGAACCACTCGGCTGATTCTTCTTCAATCTGCCCTTCACCAACATGCAGTGTTTCCTTGATGAATGAGCTCTCACAACAATATTTGCGTCTAGAGCCTTTGCATTGAGGGCTATCTGCAAACGTCTGTGGCGCTGAAGTTGCCTGTGAATGTGGAGTTGGTGGCATGTGAAACCCGCATGTGGAGCATTCGTTTGTGTGGGATGCTCTACCAGGTTCATTCCTAGATAATGCACTCAAAGGGCACTAAGCATAGAGTGTGAAAACTGAGTTTCCTTGAGAGCTGCTTGGAAGCCTGATGGTGTGTGAAGTTAGTGAGCCAAATGGAGTTGTTCTCCCACAAGAACCACTCGGCTGATTCTTCTTCAATATGCCCTTCACCAACATGCAGTGTTTCCTTGATATAATTAGCTCTCACACCAATATTTGCGTCTAGAGCCTTTGCATTGAGGGCTATCTGCAAACGTCTGTGGCGCTGAAGTTGCCTGTGAATGTGGAGTTGGTGGCATATGAAACCCGCATGTGGAGCATTCGTTTGTGTGGGATGCTCTACCAGGTTCATTCCTAGATAATGCACTCATGGGGCACTAAGCATAGAGTGTGAAAACTGAGTTTCCTTGAGAGCTGCTTGGAAGCCTGATGGTGTGTGAAGTTAGTGAGCCAAATGGAGTTGTTCTCCCACAAGAACCACTCGGCTGATTCTTCTTCAATATGCCCTTCACCAACATGCAGTGTTTCCTTGATGAATGAGCTCTCACAACAATATTTGCGTCTAGAGCCTTTGCATTGAGGGCTATCTGCAAATGTCTGTGGCGCTGAAGTTGCCTGTGAATGTGGAGTTGGTGGCATGTGAAACCCGCATGTGGAGCATTCGTTTGTGTGGGATGCTCTACCAGGTTCATTCCTAGATAATGCACTCAAAGGGCACTAAGCATAGAGTGTGAAAACTGAGTTTCCTTGAGAGCTGCTTGGAAGCCTGATGGTGTGTGAAGTTAGTGAGCCAAATGGAGTTGTTCTCCCACAAGAACCACTCGGCTGATTCTTCTTCAATATGCCCTTCACCAACATGCAGTGTTTCCTTGATTGAATTAGGTCTCACACCAATATTTGCGTCTAGAGCCTTTGCATTGAGGGCTATCTGCAAACGTCTGTGGCGCTGAAGTTGCCTGTGAATGTGGAGTTGGTGGCAGGTGAAACCCGCATGTGGAGCATTCGTTTGTGTGGGATGCTCTACCAGGTTCATTCCTAGATAATGCACTCATGGGGCACTAAGCATAGAGTGTGAAAACTGAGTTTCCTTGAGAGCTGCTTGGAAGCCTGATGGTGTGTGAAGTTAGTGAGCCAAATGGAGTTGTTCTCCCACAAGAACCACTCGGCTGATTCTTCTTCAATATGCCCTTCACCAACATGCAGTGTTTCCTTGATGAATGAGCTCTCACAACAATATTTGCGTCTAGAGCCTTTGCATTGAGGGCTATCTGCAAATGTCTGTGGCGCTGAAGTTGCCTGTGAATGTGGAGTTGGTGGCATGTGAAACCCGCATGTGGAGCATTCGTTTGTGTGGGATGCTCTACCAGGTTCATTCCTAGATAATGCACTCAAAGGGCACTAAGCATAGAGTGTGAAAACTGAGTTTCCTTGAGAGCTGCTTGGAAGCCTGATGGTGTGTGAAGTTAGTGAGCCAAATGGAGTTGTTCTCCCACAAGAACCACTCAGCTGATTCTTCTTCAATATGCCCTTCACCAACATGCAGTGTTTCCTTGATTGAATTAGGTCTCACACCAATATTTGCGTCTAGAGCCTTTGCATTGAGGGCTATCTGCAAACGTCTGTGGCGCTGAAGTTGCCTGTGAATGTGGAGTTGGTGGCAGGTGAAACCCGCATGTGGAGCATTCGTTTGTGTGGGATGCTCTACCAGGTTCATTCCTAGATAATGCACTCATAGGGCACTAAGCATAGAGTGTGAAAACTGAGTTTCCTTGAGAGCTGCTTGGAAGCCTGATGGTGTGTGAAGTTAGTGAGCCAAATGGAGTTGTTCTCCCACAAGAACCACTCGGCTGATTCTTCTTCAATATGCCCTTCCCCAACATGCAGTGTTTCCTTGGTTGAATTAGCTCTCACACCAATATTTGCATCTAGAGCCTTTGCATTGAGGGCTATCTGCAAACGTCTGTGGCGCTGAAGTTGCCTGTGAATGTGGAGTTGGTGGCATGTGAAACCCGCATGTGGAGCATTCGTTTGTGTGGGATACTCTGCCAGGTTCATTCCTAGATAATGCACTCAAAGGGCACTAAGCATAGAGTGTGAAAACTGAGTTTCCTTGAGAGCTGCTTGGAAGCCTGATGGTGTGTGAAGTTAGTGAGCCAAATGGAGTTGTTCTCCCACAAGAACCACTCGGCTGATTCTTCTTCAATCTGCCCTTCACCAACATGCAGTGTTTCCTTGATGAATGAGCTCTCACAACAATATTTGCGTCTAGAGCCTTTGCATTGAGGGCTATCTGCAAACGTCTGTGGCGCTGAAGTTGCCTGTGAATGTGGAGTTGGTGGCATGTGAAACCCGCATGTGGAGCATTCGTTTGTGTGGGATGCTCTACCAGGTTCATTCCTAGATAATGCACTCAAAGGGCACTAAGCATAGAGTGTGAAAACTGAGTTTCCTTGAGAGCTGCTTGGAAGCCTGATGGTGTGTGAAGTTAGTGAGCCAAATGGAGTTGTTCTCCCACAAGAACCACTCGGCTGATTCTTCTTCAATATGCCCTTCACCAACATGCAGTGTTTCCTTGATATAATTAGCTCTCACACCAATATTTGCGTCTAGAGCCTTTGCATTGAGGGCTATCTGCAAACGTCTGTGGCGCTGAAGTTGCCTGTGAATGTGGAGTTGGTGGCATATGAAACCCGCATGTGGAGCATTCGTTTGTGTGGGATGCTCTACCAGGTTCATTCCTAGATAATGCACTCATGGGGCACTAAGCATAGAGTGTGAAAACTGAGTTTCCTTGAGAGCTGCTTGGAAGCCTGATGGTGTGTGAAGTTAGTGAGCCAAATGGAGTTGTTCTCCCACAAGAACCACTCGGCTGATTCTTCTTCAATATGCCCTTCACCAACATGCAGTGTTTCCTTGATGAATGAGCTCTCACAACAATATTTGCGTCTAGAGCCTTTGCATTGAGGGCTATCTGCAAATGTCTGTGGCGCTGAAGTTGCCTGTGAATGTGGAGTTGGTGGCATGTGAAACCCGCATGTGGAGCATTCGTTTGTGTGGGATGCTCTACCAGGTTCATTCCTAGATAATGCACTCAAAGGGCACTAAGCATAGAGTGTGAAAACTGAGTTTCCTTGAGAGCTGCTTGGAAGCCTGATGGTGTGTGAAGTTAGTGAGCCAAATGGAGTTGTTCTCCCACAAGAACCACTCGGCTGATTCTTCTTCAATATGCCCTTCACCAACATGCAGTGTTTCCTTGATTGAATTAGGTCTCACACCAATATTTGCGTCTAGAGCCTTTGCATTGAGGGCTATCTGCAAACGTCTGTGGCGCTGAAGTTGCCTGTGAATGTGGAGTTGGTGGCAGGTGAAACCCGCATGTGGAGCATTCGTTTGTGTGGGATGCTCTACCAGGTTCATTCCTAGATAATGCACTCATGGGGCACTAAGCATAGAGTGTGAAAACTGAGTTTCCTTGAGAGCTGCTTGGAAGCCTGATGGTGTGTGAAGTTAGTGAGCCAAATGGAGTTGTTCTCCCACAAGAACCACTCGGCTGATTCTTCTTCAATATGCCCTTCACCAACATGCAGTGTTTCCTTGATGAATGAGCTCTCACAACAATATTTGCGTCTAGAGCCTTTGCATTGAGGGCTATCTGCAAATGTCTGTGGCGCTGAAGTTGCCTGTGAATGTGGAGTTGGTGGCATGTGAAACCCGCATGTGGAGCATTCGTTTGTGTGGGATGCTCTACCAGGTTCATTCCTAGATAATGCACTCAAAGGGCACTAAGCATAGAGTGTGAAAACTGAGTTTCCTTGAGAGCTGCTTGGAAGCCTGATGGTGTGTGAAGTTAGTGAGCCAAATGGAGTTGTTCTCCCACAAGAACCACTCAGCTGATTCTTCTTCAATATGCCCTTCACCAACATGCAGTGTTTCCTTGATTGAATTAGGTCTCACACCAATATTTGCATCTAGAGCCTTTGCATTGAGGGCTATCTGCAAACGTCTGTGGCGCTGAAGTTGCCTGTGAATGTGGAGTTGGTGGCAGGTGAAACCCACATGTGGAGCATTCGTTTGTGTGGGATGCTCTACCAGGTTCATTCCTAGATAATGCACTCATAGGGCACTAAGCATAGAGTGTGAAAACTGAGTTTCCTTGAGAGCTGCTTGGAAGCCTGATGGTGTGTGAAGTTAGTGAGCCAAATGGAGTTGTTCTCCCACAAGAACCACTCGGCTGATTCTTCTTCAATATGCCCTTCACCAACATGCAGTGTTTCCTTGGTTGAATTAGCTCTCACACCAATATTTGCGTCTAGAGCCTTTGCATTGAGGGCTATCTGCAAACGTCTGTGGCGCTGAAGTTGCCTGTGAATGTGGAGTTGGTGGCATGTGAAACCCGCATGTGGAGCATTCGTTTGTGTGGGATGCTCTACCAGGTTCATTCCTAGATAATGCACTCAAAGGGCACTAAGCATAGAGTGTGAAAACTGAGTTTCCTTGAGAGGTGCTTGGAAGCCTGATGGTGTGTGAAGTTAGTGAGCCAAATGGAGTTGTTCTCCCACAAGAACCACTCGGCTGATTCTTCTTCAATATGCCCTTCACCAACATGCAGTGTTTCCTTGATTGAATGAGCTCTCACACCAATATTTGCGTCTAGAGCCTTTGCATTGAGGGCTATGTGCAAACATCTGTGGCGCTGAAGTTGCCTGTGAATGTGGAGTTGGTGGCATGTGAAACCCGCAAGTGGAGCATTCGTTTATGTGGGATGCTCTACCAGGTTCATTCCTAGATAATGCACTCAAAGGGCACTAAGCATAGAGTGTGAAAACTGAGTTTCCTTGAGAGCTGCTTGGAAGCCTGATGGTGTGTGAAGTTAGTGAGCCAAATGGAGTTGTTCTCCCACAAGAACCACTATGCTGATTCTTCTTCAATATGCCCTTCACCAACATGCAGTGTTTCCTTGATTGAATAAGCTCTCACACCAATATTTGCGTCTAGAGCCTTTGCATTGAGGGCTATCTGAAAACGGCTGTGGCGCTGAAGTTGCCTGTGAATGTGGAGTTGGTGGCATGTGAAACCCGCATGTGGAGCATTCGTTTGTGTGGGATGCTCTACCAGGTTCATTCCTAGATAATGCACTCATGGGGCACTAAGCATAGAGTGTGAAAACTGAGTTTCCTTGAGAGCTGCTTGGAAGCCTGATGGTGTGTGACGTTAGTGAGCCAAATGGAGTTGTTCTCCCACAAGAACCACTCGGCTGATTCTTCTTCAATATGCCCTTCACCAACATGCAGTGTTTCCTTGATTGAATTAGCTCTCACACCAATATTTGCGTCTAGAGCCTTTGCATTGAGGGCTATCTGCAAACGTCTGTGGCGCTGAAGTTGCCTGTGAATGTGGAGTTGGTGGCATGTGAAACCCGCATGTGGAGCATTCGTTTGTGTGGGATGCTCTACCAGGTTCATTCCTAGATAATGCACTCAAAGGGCACTAAGCATAGAGTGTGAAAACTGAGTTTCCTTGAGAGCTGCTTGGAAGCCTGATGGTGTGTGAAGTTAGTGAGCCAAATGGAGTTGTTCTCCCACAAGAACCACTATGCTGATTCTTCTTCAATATGCCCTTCACCAACATGCAGTGTTTCCTTGATTGAATAAGCTCTCACACCAATATTTGCGTCTAGAGCCTTTGCATTGAGGGCTATCTGCAAACGTCTGTGGCGCTGAAGTTGCCTGTGAATGTGGAGTTGGTGGCATGTGAAACCCGCATGTGGAGCATTCGTTTGTGTGGGATGCTCTACCAGGTTCATTCCTAGATAATGCACTCAAAGGGCACTAAGCATAGAGTGTGAAAACTGAGTTTCCTTGAGAGCTGCTTGGAAGCCTGATGGTGTGTGAAGTTAGTGAGCCAAATGGAGTTGTTCTCCCACAAGAACCACTCGGCTGATTCTTCTTCAATATACCCTTCACCAACATGCAGTGTTTCGTTGATTGAATTAGCTCTCACACCAATATTTGCGTCTAGAGCCTTTGCATTGAGGGCTATCTGAAAACGGCTGTGGCGCTGAAGTTGCCTGTGAATGTGGAGTTGGTGGCATGTGAAACCCGCATGTGGAGCATTTGTTTGTGTGGGATGCTCTACCAGGTTCATTCCTAGATAATGCACTCATGGGGCACTAAGCATAGAGTGTGAAAACTGAGTTTCCTTGAGAGCTGCTTGGAAGCCTGATGGTGTGTGAAGTTAGTGAGCCAAATGGAGTTGTTCTCCCACAAGAACCACTCGGCTGATTCTTCTTCAATATGCCCTTCACCAACATGCAGTGTTTCCTTGATTGAATTAGCTCTCACACAAATATTTGCGTCTAGAGCCTTTGCATTGAGGGCTATCTGAAAACGGCTGTGGCGCTGAAGTTGCCTGTGAATGTGGAGTTGGTGGCATATGAAACCCGCATGTGGAGCATTCGTTTGTGTGGGATGCTCTACCAGGTTCATTCCTAGATAATGCACTTAAAGGGCACTAAGCATAGAGTGTGAAAACTGAGTTTCCTTGAGAGCTGCTTGGAAGCCTGATGGTGTGTGAAGTTAGTGAGCCAAATGGAGTTGTTCTCCCACAAGAACCACTCAGCTGATTCTTCTTCAATATGCCCTTCACCAACATGCAGTGTTTCCTTGATTGAATTAGGTCTCACACCAATATTTGCGTCTAGAGCCTTTGCATTGAGGGCTATCTGCAAACGTCTGTGGCGCTGAAGTTGCCTGTGAATGTGGAGTTGGTGGCAGGTGAAACCCGCATGTGGAGCATTCGTTTGTGTGGGATGCTCTACCAGGTTCATTCCTAGATAATGCACTCATGGGGCACTAAGCATAGAGTGTGAAAACTGAGTTTCCTTGAGAGCTGCTTGGAAGCCTGATGGTGTGTGAAGTTAGTGAGCCAAATGGAGTTGTTCTCCCACAAGAACCACTCGGCTGATTCTTCTTCAATATGCCCTTCACCAACATGCAGTGTTTCCTTGATTGAATTAGCTCTCACACCAATATTTGCGTCTAGAGCCTTTGCATTGAGGGCTATCTGCAAACGTCTGTGGCGCTGAAGTTGCCTGTGAATGTGGAGTTGGTGGCATGTGAAACCCGCATGTGGAGCATTCGTTTGTGTGGGATGCTCTACCAGGTTCATTCCTAGATAATGCACTCAAAGGGCACTAAGCATAGAGTGTGAAAACTGAGTTTCCTTGAGAGCTGCTTGGAAGCCTGATGGTGTGTGAAGTTAGTGAGCCAAATGGAGTTGTTCTCCCACAAGAACCACTCGGCTGATTCTTCTTCAATATGCCCTTCACCAACATGCAGTGTTTCCTTGATTGAATTAGCTCTCACACCAATATTTGCGTCTAGAGCCTTTGCATTGAGGGCTATCTGAAAACGGCTGTGGCGCTGAAGTTGCCTGTGAATGTGGAGTTGGTGGCATATGAAACCCGCATGTGGAGCATTCGTTTGTGTGGGATGCTCTACCAGGTTCATTCCTAGATAATGCACTTAAAGGGCACTAAGCATAGAGTGTGAAAACTGAGTTTCCTTGAGAGCTGCTTGGAAGCCTGATGGTGTGTGAAGTTAGTGAGCCAAATGGAGTTGTTCTCCCACAAGAACCACTCAGCTGATTCTTCTTCAATATGCCCTTCACCAACATGCAGTGTTTCCTTGATTGAATTAGCTCTCACACCAATATTTGCGTCTAGAGCCTTTGCATTGAGGGCTATCTGCAAACGTCTGTGGCGCTGAAGTTGCCTGTGAATGTGGAGTTGGTGGCATGTGAAACCCGCATGTGGAGCATTCGTTTGTGTGGGATGCTCTACCAGGTTCATTCCTAGATAATGCACTCAAAGGGCACTAAGCATAGAGTGTGAAAACTGAGTTTCCTTGAGAGCTGCTTGGAAGCCTGATGGTGTGTGAAGTTAGTGAGCCAAATGGAGTTGTTCTCCCACAAGAACCACTCGGCTGATTCTTCTTCAATATGCCCTTCACCAACATGCAGTGTTTCCTTGATTGAATTAGCTCTCACACAAATATTTGCGTCTAGAGCCTTTGCATTGAGGGCTATCTGAAAACGGCTGTGGCGCTGAAGTTGCCTGTGAATGTGGAGTTGGTGGCATATGAAACCCGCATGTGGAGCATTCGTTTGTGTGGGATGCTCTACCAGGTTCATTCCTAGATAATGCACTTAAAGGGCACTAAGCATAGAGTGTGAAAACTGAGTTTCCTTGAGAGCTGCTTGGAAGCCTGATGGTGTGTGAAGTTAGTGAGCCAAATGGAGTTGTTCTCCCACAAGAACCACTCAGCTGATTCTTCTTCAATATGCCCTTCACCAACATGCAGTGTTTCCTTGATTGAATTAGGTCTCACACCAATATTTGCGTCTAGAGCCTTTGCATTGAGGGCTATCTGCAAACGTCTGTGGCGCTGAAGTTGCCTGTGAATGTGGAGTTGGTGGCAGGTGAAACCCGCATGTGGAGCATTCGTTTGTGTGGGATGCTCTACCAGGTTCATTCCTAGATAATGCACTCAAAGGGCACTAAGCATAGAGTGTGAAAACTGAGTTTCCTTGAGAGCTGCTTGGAAGCCTGATGGTGTGTGAAGTTAGTGAGCCAAATGGAGTTGTTCTCCCACAAGAACCACTCGGCTGATTCTTCTTCAATATGCCCTTCCCCAACATGCAGTGTTTCCTTGGTTGAATTAGCTCTCACACCAATATTTGCGTCTAGAGCCTTTGCATTGAGGGCTATCTGAAAACGGCTGTGGCGCTGAAGTTGCCTGTGAATGTGGAGTTGGTGGCATGTGAAACCCGCATGTGGAGCATTCGTTTGTGTGGGATGCTCTACCAGGTTCATTCCTAGATAATGCACTCATGGGGCACTAAGCATAGAATGTGAAAACTGAGTTTCCTTGAGAGCTGCTTGGAAGCCTGATGGTGTGTGAAGTTAGTGAGCCAAATGGAGTTGTTCTCCCACAAGAACCACTCGGCTGATTCTTCTTCAATATGCCCTTCACCAACATGCAGTGTTTCCTTGATGAATGAGCTCTCACAACAATATTTGCGTCTAGAGCCTTTGCATTGAGGGCTATCTGCAAACGTCTGTGGCGCTGAAGTTGCCTGTGAATGTGGAGTTGGTGGCATGTGAAACCCGCATGTGGAGCATTCGTTTGTGTGGGATGCTCTACCAGGTTCATTCCTAGATAATGCACTCAAAGGGCACTAAGCATAGAGTGTGAAAACTGAGTTTTCTTGAGAGCTGCTTGGAAGCCTGATGGTGTGTGAAGTTAGTGAGCCAAATGGAGTTGTTCTCCCACAAGAACCACTCGGCTGATTCTTCTTCAATATGCCCTTCACCAACATGCAGTGTTTCCTTGATTGAATTAGCTCTCACACCAATATTTGCGTCTAGAGCCTTTGCATTGAGGGCTATCTGCAAACGTCTGTGGCGCTGAAGTTGCCTGTGAATGTGGAGTTGGTGGCATGTGAAACCCGCATGTGGAGCATTCGTTTGTGTGGGATGCTCTACCAGGTTCATTA
>NW_026701131.1:0-176903 GCF_030435755.1 Ochotona princeps | reverse complement strand
ATAGGTCAAGGCAACACTGCATGTTGGTGACGGGCATAATTGAAGAAGCATCAGCCGATGTGCTTGTTGTGGCGAGGACAACTGCCATTTGGCTTACTAACGTTACACACCGTCAGGCTTACAAGCAGCTCTCAAGGAAACTCCGTTTTCACCCTTTATGCTAAATGCCCATTGAGCGCATTGGACTGAAAATGAAGTTTGCTGAGTATCGCACACAAACCACTGCTCCACATGCGGGTTTCACATGCTACCAACTCCACATTCAGAGGACAACTTCAGCGCCAAAGCCGTTTTCGCCTAGCCCCAAATGCAAAAGGTTCTGGAATCACATATTCGTCTCTGAGTATGATAGGTCAAGGCAACACTGCATGTTGGTGACGGGCATATTGAAGAAGCATCAGCCGAGTGCTTCTTGTGGGAGAACAACTCCATTTGGCTCACCAACCGTCACACACCGTCAGGCTTCCAAGCAGCTCTCAAGGAAACTCCGTTTTCACCCCTTTATGCTAAATGCCCATTGAGCGCATTGGACTGAAATGAAGTGTTGCTGAGTATCGCACACAAACCAATGCTCCACATGCGGGTTTCACATGCTACCAACTCCACATTCAGAGACAACTTCCAGCGCCAAAGCCGTTTTCCCCTAGCCCCAAACGCAAAGGTTCTGGAATCACATATTCGTCTCTGAGTATGATAGGTCAAGGCAACACTGCATGTTGGTGACGGGCATATTGAAGAAGCATCAGCCCGAGTGCTTCTTGTGGGAGAACAACTCCATTTGGCTCAACAACGTCACACACCGTCAGGCTTCCAAGCAGCTCTCAAGGAAACTCCGTTTTCACCCTTTATGCTAAATGCCCATTGAGCGCACTTGGACTGAAATGAAGTTTGCTGAGTATCGCACACAAACCAATGCTCCACATGCGGGTTTCACATGCTACCAACTCCACATTCAGAGACAACTTCAGCGCCAAAGCCGTTTTCCCCCTAGCCCCAAATGCAAAGGTTCTGGAATCACATATTCGTCTCTGAGTATGATAGGTCAAGGCAACACTGCATGTTGGTGACGGGCATATTGAAGAAGCATCAGCCGAGTGCTTCTTGTGGGAGAACAACCTCCCATTTGGCTCTCACCAACGTCACCACACCGGTCAGGCTTCCAAGCAGCTCTCAAGGAAACTCCGTTTTCACCCTTTATGCTAAATGCCCATTGAGCGCATTGGACTGAAATGAAGTTTGCTGAGTATCGCACACAAACCAATGCTCCACATGCGGGTTTCACATGCTACCAACTCCACATTCAGAGACAACTTCAGCGCCAAAGCCGTTTTCCCCTAGCCCCAAATGCAAAGGTTCTGGGAATCACATATTCGTACTCTGAGTATGATAGGTCAAGGCAACACTGCATGTTGGTGACGGGCATATTGAAGAAGCATCAGCCGAGTGCTTCTTGTGGGAGAACAACTCCATTTGGCTCACCAACGTCACACACCGTCAGGCTTACAAGCAGCTCTCAAGGAAACTCCGTTTTCACCCTTTATGCTAAATGCCCATTGAGCGCATTGGACTGAAATGAAGTTTGCTGAGTATCGCACACAAACCAATGCTCCACATGCGGGTTTCACATGCTACCAACTCCACATTCAGAGACAACTTCAGCGCCAAAGCCGTTTTCACCTAGCCCCAAATGCAAAGGTTCTGGAATCACATATTCGTCTCTGAGTATGATAGGTCAAGGCAACACTGCATGTTGGTGACGGGCATATTGAAGAAGCATCAGCCGAGTGCTTCTTGTGGGAGAACAACTCCATTTGGCTCACCAACGTCACAACACCGTCAGGCTTCCAAGCAGCTCTCAAGGAAAACTCCGTTTTCACCCTTTATGCTAAATGCCCATTGAGCGCATTGGACTGAAATGAAGTTTGCTGAGTATCGCACACAAACCAATGCTCCACATGCGGGTTTCACATGCTACCAACTCCACATTCAGAGACAACTTCAGCGCCAAAGCCGTTTTCGCCTAGCCCCAAATGCAAAGGTTGTGGAATCAAATATTTGTCTCTGAGGTATGATAGGTCAAGGCAACACTGCATGTTGGTGACGGGCATATTGAAGAAGCATCAGCCGAGTGCTTGTTGTGCGAGGACAACTCCATTTGGCTTACTAACGTTACACAGCGTCAGGCTTACAAGCAGCTCTCAAGGAAACTCCGTTTTCACCTTTATGCTAAATGGCCCATTGAGCGCATTGGACTGAAATGAAGTTTGCTGAGTATCGCACACAAACCAATGCTCCACATGCGGGTTTCACATGCTACCAACTCCACATTCAGAGACAACTTCAGCGCCAAAGCCGTTTTCCCCTAGCCCCAAATGCAAAGGTTCCTGGAATCACATATTCGTCTCTGAGTATGATAGGTCAAGGGACAACACTGCATGTTGGTGACGGGCATATTGAAGAAGCATCAGCCGAGTGCTTCTTGTGGGAGAACAACTCCATTTGGCTCACCAACGTCACACACCGTCAGGCTTCCAAGCAGCTCTCAAGGAAACTCCGTTTTCACCCTTTATGCTAAATGCCCATTGAGCGCATTGGACTGAAATGAAGTTTGCTGAGTATCGCACACAAACCAATGCTCCACATGCGGGTTTCACATGCTACCAACTCCACATTCAGAGACAACTTCAGCGCCAAATCCGTTTTCGCCTAGCCCCAAACGCAAAGGTTCTGGAATCACATATTCGTCTCTGAGTATGATAGGTCAAGGCAACACTGCATGTTGGTGACGGGCATATTGAAGAAGCATCAGCCGAGTGCTTCTTGTGGGAGAACAACTCCATTTGGCTCACCAACGTCACACACCGTCAGGCTTCCAAGCAGCTCTCAAGGAAACTCCGTTTTCACCCTTTATGCTAAATGCCCATTGAGCGCATTGGACTGAAATGAAGTTTGCTGAGTATCGCACACAAACCAATGCTCCACATGCGGGTTTCACATGCTACCAACTCCACATTCAGAGACAACTTCAGCGCCAAAGCCGTTTTCCCCTAGCCCCAAACGCAAAGGTTCTGGAATCACATATTCGTCTCTGAGTATGATAGGTCAAGGCAACACTGCATGTTGGTGACGGGCATATTGAAGAAGCATCAGCCGAGTGCTTCTTGTGGGAGAACAACTCCATTTGGCTCAACAACGTCACACACCGTCAGGCTTCCAAGCAGCTCTCAAGGAAACTCCGTTTTCACCCTTTATGCTAAATGCCCATTGAGCGCATTGGACTGAAATGAAGTTTGCTGAGTATCGCACACAAACCAATGCTCCACATGCGGGTTTCACATGCTACCAACTCCACATTCAGAGACAACTTCAGCGCCAAAGCCGTTTTCCCCTAGCCCCAAATGCAAAGGTTCTGGAATCACATATTCGTCCTCTGAGTATGATAGGTCAAGGCAACACTGCATGTTGGTGACGGGCATATTGAAGAAGCATCAGCCGAGTGCTTCTTGTGGGAGAACAACTCCATTTGGCTCACCAACGTCACACACCGTCAGGCTTCCAAGCAGCTCTCAAGGAAACTCCGTTTTCACCCTTTATGCTAAATGCCCATTGAGCGCATTGGACTGAAATGAAGTTTGCTGAGTATCGCACACAAACCAATGCTCCACATGCGGGTTTCACATGCTACCAACTCCACATTCAGAGACAACTTCAGCGCCAAAGCCGTTTTCCCCTAGCCCCAAATGCAAAGGTTCTGGAATCACATATTCGTCTCTGAGTATGATAGGTCAAGGCAACACTGCATGTTGGTGACGGGCATATTGAAGAAGACATCAGCCGAGTGCTTCTTGTGGGAGAACAACTCCATTTGGGCTTACTAACGTTACACAGCGTCAGGCTTCCAAGCAGCTCTCAAGGAAACTCCGTTTTCACCCTTTATGCTAAATGCCCATTGAGCGCATTGGACTGAAATGAGTTTGCTGAGTATCGCACACAAACCAATGCTCCACATGCGGGTTTCACATGCTACCAACTCCACATTCAGAGACAACTTCAGCGCCAAAGCCGTTTTCCCCTAGCCCCAAATGCAAAGGTTCTGGAATCACATATTCGTCTCTGAGTATGATAGGTCAAGGCAACACTGCATGTTGGTGACGGGCATATTGAAGAAGCATCAGCCGAGTGCTTCTTGTGGGAGAACAACTCCATTTGGCTCACCAACGTCACACACCGTCAGGCTTCCAAGCAGCTCTCAAGGAAACTCCGTTTTCACCCTTTATGCTAAATGCCCATTGAGCGCATTGGACTGAAATGAAGTTTGCTGAGTATCGCACACAAACCAATGCTCCACATGCGGGTTTCACATGCTACCAACTCCACATTCAGAGACAACTTCAGCGCCAAAGCCGTTTTCCCCTAGCCCCAAATGCAAAGGTTCTGGAATCACATATTCGTCTCTGAGTATGATAGGTCAAGGCAACACTGCATGTTTGTGACGGGCATATTGAAGAAGCATCAGCCGAGTGCTTGTTGTGGGAGAACAACTCCATTTGGCTTACTAACGTTACACAGCGTCAGGCTTACAAGCAGCTCTCAAGGAAACTCCGTTTTCACCCTTTATGCTAAATGCCCATTGAGCGCATTGGACTGAAATGAAGTTTGCTGAGTATCGCACACAAACCAATGCTCCACATGCGGGTTTCACATGCTACCAACTCCACATTCAGAGACAACTTCAGCGCCAAAGCCGTTTTCCCCTAGCCCCAAATGCAAAGGTTCTGGAATCACATATTCGTCTCTGAGTATGATAGGTCAAGGCAACACTGCATGTTGGTGACGGGCATATTGAAGAAGCATCAGCCGAGTGCTTCTTGTGGGAGAACAACTCCATTTGGCTCACCAACGTCACACACCGTCAGGCTTACAAGCAGCTCTCAAGGAAACTCCGTTTTCACCCTTTATGCTAAATGCCCATTAAGCGCATTGGACTGAAATGAAGTTTGCTGAGTATTGCACACAAACCAATGCTCCACATGCGGGTTTCACATGCTACCAACTCCACATTCAGAGACAACTTCAGCGCCAAAGCCGTTTTCCCCTAGCCCCAAATGCAAAGGTTGTGGAATCAAATATTTGTCTCTGAGTATGATAGGTCAAGGCAACACTGCATGTTGGTGACGGGCATATTGAAGAAGCATCAGCCGAGTGCTTGTTGTGCGAGGACAACTCCATTTGGCTTACTAACGTTACACAGCGTCAGGCTTACAAGCAGCTCTCAAGGAAACTCCGTTTTCACCCTTTATGCTAAATGCCCATTGAGCGCATTGGACTGAAATGAAGTTTGCTGAGTATCGCACACAAACCAATGCTCCACATGCGGGTTTCACATGCTACCAACTCCACATTCAGAGACAACTTCAGCGCCAAATCCGTTTTCGCCTAGCCCCAAACGCAAAGGTTCTGGAATCACATATTCGTCTCTGAGTATGATAGGTCAAGGCAACACTGCATGTTGGTGACGGGCATATTGAAGAAGCATCAGCCGAGTGCTTCTTGTGGGAGAACAACTCCATTTGGCTCACCAACGTCACACACCGTCAGGCTTCCAAGCAGCTCTCAAGGAAACTCCGTTTTCACCCTTTATGCTAAATGCCCATTGAGCGCATTGGACTGAAATGAAGTTTGCTGAGTATCGCACACAAACCAATGCTCCACATGCGGGTTTCACATGCTACCAACTCCACATTCAGAGACAACTTCAGCGCCAAAGCCGTTTTCCCCTAGCCCCAAACGCAAAGGTTCTGGAATCACATATTCGTCTCTGAGTATGATAGGTCAAGGCAACACTGCATGTTGGTGACGGGCATATTGAAGAAGCATCAGCCGAGTGCTTCTTGTGGGAGAACAACTCCATTTGGCTCACCAACGTCACACACCGTCAGGCTTCCAAGCAGCTCTCAAGGAAACTCCGTTTTCACCCTTTATGCTAAATGCCCATTGTGCGCATTGGACTGAAATGAAGTTTGCTGAGTATCGCACACAAACCAATGCTCCACATGCGGGTTTCACATGCTACCAACTCCACATTCAGAGACAACTTCAGCGCCAAAGCCGTTTTCCCCTAGCCCCAAATGCAAAGGTTCTGGAATCACATATTCGTCTCTGAGTATGATAGGTCAAGGCAACACTGCATGTTGGTGACGGGCATATTGAAGAAGCATCAGCCGAGTGCTTCTTGTGGGAGAACAACTCCATTTGGCTTACTAACGTTACACAGCGTCAGGCTTACAAGCAGCTCTCAAGGAAACTCCGTTTTCACCCTTTATGCTAAATGCCCATTGAGCGCATTGGACTGAAATGAAGTTTGCTGAGTATCGCACACAAACCAATGCTCCACATGCGGGTTTCACATGCTACCAACTCCACATTCAGAGACAACTTCAGCGCCAAAGCCGTTTTCCCCTAGCCCCAAATGCAAAGGTTCTGGAATCACATATTCGTCTCTGAGTATGATAGGTCAAGGCAACACTGCATGTTGGTGACGGGCATATTGAAGAAGCATCAGCCGAGTGCTTGTTGTGGGAGAACAACTCCATTTGGCTTACTAACGTTACACAGCGTCAGGCTTACAAGCAGCTCTCAAGGAAACTCCGTTTTCACCCTTTATGCTAAATGCCCATTGAGCGCATTGGACTGAAATGAAGTTTGCTGAGTATCGCACACAAACCAATGCTCCACATGCGGGTTTCACATGCTACCAACTCCACATTCAGAGACAACTTCAGCGCCAAAGCCGTTTTCCCCTAGCCCCAAATGCAAAGGTTCTGGAATCACATATTCGTCTCTGAGTATGATAGGTCAAGGCAACACTGCATGTTGGTGACGGGCATATTGAAGAAGCATCAGCCGAGTGCTTCTTGTGGGAGAACAACTCCATTTGGCTCACCAACGTCACACACCGTCAGGCTTCCAAGCAGCTCTCAAGGAAACTCCGTTTTCACCCTTTATGCTAAATGCCCATTGAGCGCATTGGACTGAAATGAAGTTTGCTGAGTATCGCACACAAACCAATGCTCCACATGCGGGTTTCACATGCTACCAACTCCACATTCAGAGACAACTTCAGCGCCAAAGCCGTTTTCCCCTAGCCCCAAATGCAAAGGTTCTGGAATCACATATTCGTCTCTGAGTATGATAGGTCAAGGCAACACTGCATGTTTGTGACGGGCATATTGAAGAAGCATCAGCCGAGTGCTTGTTGTGGGAGAACAACTCCATTTGGCTTACTAACGTTACACAGCGTCAGGCTTACAAGCAGCTCTCAAGGAAACTCCGTTTTCACCCTTTATGCTAAATGCCCATTGAGCGCATTGGACTGAAATGAAGTTTGCTGAGTATCGCACACAAACCAATGCTCCACATGCGGGTTTCACATGCTACCAACTCCACATTCAGAGACAACTTCAGCGCCAAAGCCGTTTTCCCCTAGCCCCAAATGCAAAGGTTCTGGAATCACATATTCGTCTCTGAGTATGATAGGTCAAGGCAACACTGCATGTTGGTGACGGGCATATTGAAGAAGCATCAGCCGAGTGCTTCTTGTGGGAGAACAACTCCATTTGGCTCAAAAACGTCACACACCGTCAGGCTTACAAGCAGCTCTCAAGGAAACTCCGTTTTCACCCTTTATGCTAAATGCCCATTGAGCGCATTGGACTGAAATGAAGTTTGCTGAGTATCGCACACAAACCAATGCTCCACATGCGGGTTTCACATGCTACCAACTCCACATTCAGAGACAACTTCAGCGCCAAAGCCGTTTTCGCCTAGCCCCAAATGCAAAGGTTGTGGAATCAAATATTTGTCTCTGAGTATGATAGGTCAAGGCAACACTGCATGTTGGTGACGGGCATATTGAAGAAGCATCAGCCGAGTGCTTGTTGTGCGAGGACAACTCCATTTGGCTTACTAACGTTACACAGCGTCAGGCTTACAAGCAGCTCTCAAGGAAACTCCGTTTTCACCCTTTATGCTAAATGCCCATTGAGCGCATTGGACTGAAATGAAGTTTGCTGAGTATCGCACACAAACCAATGCTCCACATGCGGGTTTCACATGCTACCAACTCCACATTCAGAGACAACTTCAGCGCCAAATCCGTTTTCGCCTAGCCCCAAACGCAAAGGTTCTGGAATCACATATTCGTCTCTGAGTATGATAGGTCAAGGCAACACTGCATGTTGGTGACGGGCATATTGAAGAAGCATCAGCCGAGTGCTTCTTGTGGGAGAACAACTCCATTTGGCTCACCAACGTCACACACCGTCAGGCTTCCAAGCAGCTCTCAAGGAAACTCCGTTTTCACCCTTTATGCTAAATGCCCATTGAGCGCATTGGACTGAAATGAAGTTTGCTGAGTATCGCACACAAACCAATGCTCCACATGCGGGTTTCACATGCTACCAACTCCACATTCAGAGACAACTTCAGCGCCAAAGCCGTTTTCCCCTAGCCCCAAACGCAAAGGTTCTGGAATCACATATTTGTCTCTGAGTATGATAGGTCAAGGCAACACTGCATGTTGGTGACGGGCATATTGAAGAAGCATCAGCCGAGTGCTTCTTGTGGGAGAACAACTCCATTTGGCTCACCAACGTCACACACCGTCAGGCTTCCAAGCAGCTCTCAAGGAAACTCCGTTTTCACCCTTTATGCTAAATGCCCATTGAGCGCATTGGACTGAAATGAAGTTTGCTGAGTATCGCACACAAACCAATGCTCCACATGCGGGTTTCACATGCTACCAACTCCACATTCAGAGACAACTTCAGCGCCAAAGCCGTTTTCCCCTAGCCCCAAATGCAAAGGTTCTGGAATCACATATTCGTCTCTGAGTATGATAGGTCAAGGCAACACTGCATGTTGGTGACGGGCATATTGAAGAAGCATCAGCCGAGTGCTTCTTGTGGGAGAACAACTCCATTTGGCTTACTAACGTTACACAGCGTCAGGCTTACAAGCAGCTCTCAAGGAAACTCCGTTTTCACCCTTTATGCTAAATGCCCATTGAGCGCATTGGACTGAAATGAAGTTTGCTGAGTATCGCACACAAACCAATGCTCCACATGCGGGTTTCACATGCTACCAACTCCACATTCAGAGACAACTTCAGCGCCAAAGCCGTTTTCCCCTAGCCCCAAATGCAAAGGTTCTGGAATCACATATTCGTCTCTGAGTATGATAGGTCAAGGCAACACTGCATGTTGGTGACGGGCATATTGAAGAAGCATCAGCCGAGTGCTTCTTGTGGGAGAACAACTCCATTTGGCTTACTAACGTTACACAGCGTCAGGCTTACAAGCAGCTCTCAAGGAAACTCCGTTTTCACCCTTTATGCTAAATGCCCATTGAGCGCATTGGACTGAAATGAAGTTTGCTGAGTATCGCACACAAACCAATGCTCCACATGCGGGTTTCACATGCTACCAACTCCACATTCAGAGACAACTTCAGCGCCAAAGCCGTTTTCCCCTAGCCCCAAATGCAAAGGTTCTGGAATCACATATTCGTCTCTGAGTATGATAGGTCAAGGCAACACTGCATGTTGGTGACGGGCATATTGAAGAAGCATCAGCCGAGTGCTTCTTGTGGGAGAACAACTCCATTTGGCTCACCAACGTCACACACCGTCAGGCTTCCAAGCAGCTCTCAAGGAAACTCCGTTTTCACCCTTTATGCTAAATGCCCATTGAGCGCATTGGACTGAAATGAAGTTTGCTGAGTATCGCACACAAACCAATGCTCCACATGCGGGTTTCACATGCTACCAACTCCACATTCAGAGACAACTTCAGCGCCAAAGCCGTTTTCCCCTAGCCCCAAATGCAAAGGTTCTGGAATCACATATTCGTCTCTGAGTATGATAGGTCAAGGCAACACTGCATGTTGGTGACGGGCATATTGAAGAAGCATCAGCCGAGTGCTTCTTGTGGGAGAACAACTCCATTTGGCTTACTAACGTTACACAGCGTCAGGCTTACAAGCAGCTCTCAAGGAAACTCCGTTTTCACCCTTTATGCTAAATGCCCATTGAGCGCATTGGACTGAAATGAAGTTTGCTGAGTATCGCACACAAACCAATGCTCCACATGCGGGTTTCACATGCTACCAACTCCACATTCAGAGACAACTTCAGCGCCAAAGCCGTTTTCCCCTAGCCCCAAATGCAAAGGTTCTGGAATCACATATTCGTCTCTGAGTATGATAGGTCAAGGCAACACTGCATGTTGGTGACGGGCATATTGAAGAAGCATCAGCCGAGTGCTTCTTGTGGGAGAACAACTCCATTTGGCTTACTAACGTTACACAGCGTCAGGCTTCCAAGCAGCTCTCAAGGAAACTCCGTTTTCACCCTTTATGCTAAATGCCCATTGAGCGCATTGGACTGAAATGAAGTTTGCTGAGTATCGCACACAAACCAATGCTCCACATGCGGGTTTCACATGCTACCAACTCCACATTCAGAGACAACTTCAGCGCCAAAGCCGTTTTCCCCTAGCCCCAAATGCAAAGGTTCTGGAATCACATATTCGTCTCTGAGTATGATAGGTCAAGGCAACACTGCATGTTGGTGACGGGCATATTGAAGAAGCATCAGCCGAGTGCTTCTTGTGGGAGAACAACTCCATTTGGCTCAACAACGTCACACACCGTCAGGCTTCCAAGCAGCTCTCAAGGAAACTCCGTTTTCACCCTTTATGCTAAATGCCCATTGAGCGCATTGGACTGAAATGAAGTTTGCTGAGTATCGCACACAAACCAATGCTCCACATGCGGGTTTCACATGCTACCAACTCCACATTCAGAGACAACTTCAGCGCCAAAGCCGTTTTCGCCTAGCCCCAAACGCAAAAGTTCTGGAATCACATATTCGTCTCTGAGTATGATAGGTCAAGGCAACACTGCATGTTGGTGACGGGCATATTGAAGAAGCATCAGCCGAGTGCTTCTTGTGGGAGAACAACTCCATTTGGCTCACCAACATCACACACCGTCAGGCTTCCAAGCAGCTCTCAAGGAAACTCCGTTTTCAGCCTTTATGCTAAATGCCCATTGAGCGCATTGGACTGAAATGAAGTTTGCTGAGTATCGCACACAAACCAATGCTCCACATGCGGGTTTCACATGCTACCAACTCCACATTCAGAGACAACTTCAGCGCCAAAGCCGTTTTCACCTAGCCCCAAATGCAAAGGTTCTGGAATCACATATTCGTCTCTGAGTATGATAGGTCAAGGCAACACTGCATGTTGGTACGGGCATATTGAAGAAGCATCAGCCGAGTGCTTCTTGTGGGAGAACAACTCCATTTGGCTCACCAACGTCACACACCGTCAGGCTTCCAAGCAGCTCTCAAGGAAACTCCGTTTTCACCCTTTATGCTAAATGCCCATTGAGCGCATTGGACTGAAATGAAGTTTGCTGAGTATCGCACACAAACCAATGCTCCACATGCGGGTTTCACATGCTACCAACTCCACATTCAGAGACAACTTCAGCGCCAAAGCCGTTTTCCCCTAGCCCCAAATGCAAAGGTTCTGGAATCACATATTCGTCTCTGAGTATGATAGGTCAAGGCAACACTGCATGTTGGTGACGGGCATATTGAAGAAGCATCAGCCGAGTGCTTCTTGTGGGAGAACAACTCCATTTGGCTTACTAACGTTACACAGCGTCAGGCTTACAAGCAGCTCTCAAGGAAACTCCGTTTTCACCCTTTATGCTAAATGCCCATTGAGCGCATTGGACTGAAATGAAGTTTGCTGAGTATCGCACACAAACCAATGCTCCACATGCGGGTTTCACATGCTACCAACTCCACATTCAGAGACAACTTCAGCGCCAAAGCCGTTTTCCCCTAGCCCCAAATGCAAAGGTTCTGGAATCACATATTCGTCTCTGAGTATGATAGGTCAAGGCAACACTGCATGTTGGTGACGGGCATATTGAAGAAGCATCAGCCGAGTGCTTCTTGTGGGAGAACAACTCCATTTGGCTCACCAACGTCACACACCGTCAGGCTTCCAAGCAGCTCTCAAGGAAACTCCGTTTTCACCCTTTATGCTAAATGCCCATTGAGCGCATTGGACTGAAATGAAGTTTGCTGAGTATCGCACACAAACCAATGCTCCACATGCGGGTTTCACATGCTACCAACTCCACATTCAGAGACAACTTCAGCGCCAAAGCCGTTTTCCCCTAGCCCCAAATGCAAAGGTTCTGGAATCACATATTCGTCTCTGAGTATGATAGGTCAAGGCAACACTGCATGTTGGTGACGGGCATATTGAAGAAGCATCAGCCGAGTGCTTGTTGTGGGAGAACAACTCCATTTGGCTTACTAACGTTACACAGCGTCAGGCTTACAAGCAGCTCTCAAGGAAACTCCGTTTTCACCCTTTATGCTAAATGCCCATTGAGCGCATTGGACTGAAATGAAGTTTGCTGAGTATCGCACACAAACCAATGCTCCACATGCGGGTTTCACATGCTACCAACTCCACATTCAGAGACAACTTCAGCGCCAAAGCCGTTTTCCCCTAGCCCCAAATGCAAAGGTTCTGGAATCACATATTCGTCTCTGAGTATGATAGGTCAAGGCAACACTGCATGTTGGTGACGGGCATATTGAAGAAGCATCAGCCGAGTGCTTCTTGTGGGAGAACAACTCCATTTGGCTCACCAACGTCACACACCGTCAGGCTTCCAAGCAGCTCTCAAGGAAACTCCGTTTTCACCCTTTATGCTAAATGCCCATTGAGCGCATTGGACTGAAATGAAGTTTGCTGAGTATCGCACACAAACCAATGCTCCACATGCGGGTTTCACATGCTACCAACTCCACATTCAGAGACAACTTCAGCGCCAAATCCGTTTTCGCCTAGCCCCAAACGCAAAGGTTCCGGAATCACATATTCGTCTCTGAGTATGATAGGTCAAGGCAACACTGCATGTTGGTACGGGCATATTGAAGAAGCATCAGCCGAGTGCTTCTTGTGGGAGAACAACTCCATTTGGCTCACCAACGTCACACACCGTCAGGCTTCCAAGCAGCTCTCAAGGAAACTCCGTTTTCACCCTTTATGCTAAATGCCCATTGAGCGCATTGGACTGAAATGAAGTTTGCTGAGTAACGCACACAAACCAATGCTCCACATGCGGGTTTCACATGCTACCAACTCCACATTCAGAGACAACTTCAGCGCCAAAGCCGTTTTCCCCTAGCCCCAAATGCAAAGGTTCTGGAATCACATATTCGTCTCTGAGTATGATAGGTCAAGGCAACACTGCATGTTGGTGACGGGCATATTGAAGAAGCATCAGCCGAGTGCTTCTTGTGGGAGAACAACTCCATTTGGCTTACTAACGTTACACAGCGTCAGGCTTACAAGCAGCTCTCAAGGAAACTCCGTTTTCACCCTTTATGCTAAATGCCCATTGAGCGCATTGGACTGAAATGAAGTTTGCTGAGTATCGCACACAAACCAATGCTCCACATGCGGGTTTCACATGCTACCAACTCCACATTCAGAGACAACTTCAGCGCCAAAGCCGTTTTCCCCTAGCCCCAAATGCAAAGGTTCTGGAATCACATATTCGTCTCTGAGTATGATAGGTCAAGGCAACACTGCATGTTGGTGACGGGCATATTGAAGAAGCATCAGCCGAGTGCTTCTTGTGGGAGAACAACTCCATTTGGCTCACCAACGTCACACACCGTCAGGCTTCCAAGCAGCTCTCAAGGAAACTCCGTTTTCACCCTTTATGCTAAATGCCCATTGAGCGCATTGGACTGAAATGAAGTTTGCTGAGTATCGCACACAAACCAATGCTCCACATGCGGGTTTCACATGCTACCAACTCCACATTCAGAGACAACTTCAGCGCCAAAGCCGTTTTCCCCTAGCCCCAAATGCAAAGGTTCTGGAATCACATATTCGTCTCTGAGTATGATAGGTCAAGGCAACACTGCATGTTGGTGACGGGCATATTGAAGAAGCATCAGCCGAGTGCTTGTTGTGGGAGAACAACTCCATTTGGCTTACTAACGTTACACAGCGTCAGGCTTACAAGCAGCTCTCAAGGAAACTCCGTTTTCACCCTTTATGCTAAATGCCCATTGAGCGCATTGGACTGAAATGAAGTTTGCTGAGTATCGCACACAAACCAATGCTCCACATGCGGGTTTCACATGCTACCAACTCCACATTCAGAGACAACTTCAGCGCCAAAGCCGTTTTCCCCTAGCCCCAAATGCAAAGGTTCTGGAATCACATATTCGTCTCTGAGTATGATAGGTCAAGGCAACACTGCATGTTGGTGACGGGCATATTGAAGAAGCATCAGCCGAGTGCTTCTTGTGGGAGAACAACTCCATTTGGCTCACCAACGTCACACACCGTCAGGCTTCCAAGCAGCTCTCAAGGAAACTCCGTTTTCACCCTTTATGCTAAATGCCCATTGAGCGCATTGGACTGAAATGAAGTTTGCTGAGTATCGCACACAAACCAATGCTCCACATGCGGGTTTCACATGCTACCAACTCCACATTCAGAGACAACTTCAGCGCCAAATCCGTTTTCGCCTAGCCCCAAACGCAAAGGTTCTGGAATCACATATTCGTCTCTGAGTATGATAGGTCAAGGCAACACTGCATGTTGGTGACGGGCATATTGAAGAAGCATCAGCCGAGTGCTTCTTGTGGGAGAACAACTCCATTTGGCTCACCAACGTCACACACCGTCAGGCTTCCAAGCAGCTCTCAAGGAAACTCCGTTTTCACCCTTTATGCTAAATGCCCATTGAGCGCATTGGACTGAAATGAAGTTTGCTGAGTATCGCACACAAACCAATGCTCCACATGCGGGTTTCACATGCTACCAACTCCACATTCAGAGACAACTTCAGCGCCAAAGCCGTTTTCCCCTAGCCCCAAATGCAAAGGTTCTGGAATCACATATTCGTCTCTGAGTATGATAGGTCAAGGCAACACTGCATGTTGGTGACGGGCATATTGAAGAAGCATCAGCCGAGTGCTTCTTGTGGGAGAACAACTCCATTTGGCTCAACAACGTCACACACCGTCAGGCTTCCAAGCAGCTCTCAAGGAAACTCCGTTTTCAGCCTTTATGCTAAATGCCCATTGAGCGCATTGGACTGAAATGAAGTTTGCTGAGTATCGCACACAAACCAATGCTCCACATGCGGGTTTCACATGCTACCAACTCCACATTCAGAGACAACTTCAGCGCCAAAGCCGTTTTCGCCTAGCCCCAAATGCAAAGGTTCTGGAATCACATATTCGTCTCTGAGTATGATAGGTCAAGGCAACACTGCATGTTGGTGACGGGCATATTGAAGAAGCATCAGCCGAGTGCTTGTTGTGGGAGAACAACTCCATTTGGCTCACCAACGTCACACACCGTCAGGCTTACAAGCAGCTCTCAAGGAAACTCCGTTTTCACCCTTTATGCTAAATGCCCATTGAGCGCATTGGACTGAAATGAAGTTTGCTGAGTATCGCACACAAACCAATGCTCCACATGCGGGTTTCACATGCTAACAACTCCACATTCAGAGACAACTTCAGCGCCAAAGCCGTTTTCCCCTAGCCCCAAATGCAAAGGTTCTGGAATCACATATTCGTCTCTGAGTATGATAGGTCAAGGCAACACTGCATGTTGGTGACGGGCATATTGAAGAAGCATCAGCCGAGTGCTTCTTGTGGGAGAACAACTCCATTTGGCTCAACAACGTCACACACCGTCAGGCTTACAAGCAGCTCTCAAGGAAACTCCGTTTTCACCCTTTATGCTAAATGCCCATTGAGCGCATTGGACTGAAATGAAGTTTGCTGAGTATCGCACACAAACCAATGCTCCACATGCGGGTTTCACATGCTACCAACTCCACATTCAGAGACAACTTCAGCGCCAAAGCCGTTTTCCCCTAGCCCCAAATGCAAAGGTTCTGGAATCACATATTCGTCTCTGAGTATGATAGGTCAAGGCAACACTGCATGTTGGTGACGGGCATATTGAAGAAGCATCAGCCGAGTGCTTCTTGTGGGAGAACAACTCCATTTGGCTCACCAACGTCACACACCGTCAGGCTTCCAAGCAGCTCTCAAGGAAACTCCGTTTTCACCCTTTATGCTAAATGCCCATTGAGCGCATTGGACTGAAATGAAGTTTGCTGAGTATCGCACACAAACCAATGCTCCACATGCGGGTTTCACATGCTACCAACTCCACATTCAGAGACAACTTCAGCGCCAAAGCCGTTTTCCCCTAGCCCCAAATGCAAAGGTTCTGGAATCACATATTCGTCTCTGAGTATGATAGGTCAAGGCAACACTGCATGTTGGTGACGGGCATATTGAAGAAGCATCAGCCGAGTGCTTCTTGTGGGAGAACAACTCCATTTGGCTCACCAACGTCACACACCGTCAGGCTTCCAAGCAGCTCTCAAGGAAACTCCGTTTTCACCCTTTATGCTAAATGCCCATTGAGCGCATTGGACTGAAATGAAGTTTGCTGAGTATCGCACACAAACCAATGCTCCACATGCGGGTTTCACATGCTACCAACTCCACATTCAGAGACAACTTCAGCGCCAAAGCCGTTTTCCCCTAGCCCCAAATGCAAAGGTTCTGGAATCACATATTCGTCTCTGAGTATGATAGGTCAAGGCAACACTGCATGTTGGTGACGGGCATATTGAAGAAGCATCAGCCGAGTGCTTCTTGTGGGAGAACAACTCCATTTGGCTCAACAACGTCACACACCGTCAGGCTTACAAGCAGCTCTCAAGGAAACTCCGTTTTCACCCTTTATGCTAAATGCCCATTGAGCGCATTGGACTGAAATGAAGTTTGCTGAGTATCGCACACAAACCAATGCTCCACATGCGGGTTTCACATGCTACCAACTCCACATTCAGAGACAACTTCAGCGCCAAAGCCGTTTTCCCCTAGCCCCAAATGCAAAGGTTCTGGAATCACATATTCGTCTCTGAGTATGATAGGTCAAGGCAACACTGCATGTTGGTACGGGCATATTGAAGAAGCATCAGCCGAGTGCTTCTTGTGGGAGAACAACTCCATTTGGCTCACCAACGTCACACACCGTCAGGCTTCCAAGCAGCTCTCAAGGAAACTCCATTTTCACCCTTTATGCTAAATGCCCATTGAGCGCATTGGACTGAAATGAAGTTTGCTGAGTATCGCACACAAACCAATGCTCCACATGCGGGTTTCACATGCTACCAACTCCACATTCAGAGACAACTTCAGCGCCAAAGCCGTTTTCCCCTAGCCCCAAATGCAAAGGTTCTGGAATCACATATTCGTCTCTGAGTATGATAGGTCAAGGCAACACTGCATGTTGGTGACGGGCATATTGAAGAAGCATCAGCCGAGTGCTTCTTGAGGGAGAACAACTCCATTTGGCTCACCAACGTCACACACCGTCAGGCTTCCAAGCAGCTCTCAAGGAAACTCCGTTTTCACCCTTTATGCTAAATGCCCATTGAGCGCATTGGACTGAAATGAAGTTTGCTGAGTATCGCACACAAACCAATGCTCCACATGCGGGTTTCACATGCTACCAACTCCACATTCAGAGACAACTTCAGCGCCAAAGCCGTTTTCCCCTAGCCCCAAATGCAAAGGTTCTGGAATCACATATTCGTCTCTGAGTATGATAGGTCAAGGCAACACTGCATGTTATTACAGGCATATTGAAGAAGCATCAGCCGAGTGCTTCTTGTGGGAGAACAACTCCATTTGGCTCACCAACGTCACACACCGTCAGGCTTCCAAGCAGCTCTCAAGGAAACTCCGTATTCACCCTTTATGCTAAATGCCCATTGAGCGCATTGGACTGAAATGAAGTTTGCTGAGTATCGCACACAAACCAATGCTCCACATGCGGGTTTCACATGCTACCAACTAAACATTCAGAGACAACTTCAGCGCCAAAGCCGTTTTCGCCTAGCCCCAAACGCAAAGGTTCTGGAATCACATATTCGTCTCTGAGTATGATAGGTCAAGGCAACACTGCATGTTGGTGACGGGCATATTGAAGAAGCATCAGCCGAGTGCTTCTTGTGGGAGAACAACTCCATTTGGCTCACCAACGTCACACACCGTCAGGCTTCCAAGCAGCTCTCAAGGAAACTCCGTTTTCACCCTTTATGCTAAATGCCCATTGAGCGCATTGGACTGAAATGAAGTTTGCTGAGTATCGCACACAAACCAATGCTCCACATGCGGGTTTCACATGCTACCAACTCCACATTCAGAGACAACTTCAGCGCCAAAGCCGTTTTCCCCTAGCCCCAAACGCAAAGGTTCTGGAATCACATATTTGTCTCTGAGTATGATAGGTCAAGGCAACACTGCATGTTGGTACGGGCATATTGAAGAAGCATCAGCCGAGTGCTTCTTGTGGGAGAACAACTCCATTTGGCTCAACAACGTCACACACCGTCAGGCTTCCAAGCAGCTCTCAAGGAAACTCCGTTTTCACCCTTTATGCTAAATGCCCTTTGAGCGCATTGGACTGAAATGAAGTTTGCTGAGTATCGCACACAAACCAATGCTCCACATGCGGGTTTCACATGCTACCAACTCCACATTCAGAGACAACTTCAGCGCCAAAGCCGTTTTCCCCTAGCCCCAAATGCAAAGGTTCTGGAATCACATATTCGTCTCTGAGTATGATAGGTCAAGGCAACACTGCATGTTATTACAGGCATATTGAAGAAGCATCAGCCGAGTGCTTCTTGTGGGAGAACAACTCCATTTGGCTCACCAACGTCACACACCGTCAGGCTTCCAAGCAGCTCTCAAGGAAACTCCGTTTTCACCCTTTATGCTAAATGCCCATTGAGCGCATTGGACTGAAATGAAGTTTGCTGAGTATCGCACACAAACCAATGCTCCACATGCGGGTTTCACATGCTACCAACTAAACATTCAGAGACAACTTCAGCGCCAAAGCCGTTTTCGCCTAGCCCCAAACGCAAAGGTTCTGGAATCACATATTCGTCTCTGAGTATGATAGGTCAAGGCAACACTGCATGTTGGTGACGGGCATATTGAAGAAGCATCAGCCGAGTGCTTCTTGTGGGAGAACAACTCCATTTGGCTCACCAACGTCACACACCGTCAGGCTTACAAGCAGCTCTCAAGGAAACTCCGTTTTCACCCTTTATGCTAAATGCCCATTGAGCGCATTGGACTGAAATGAAGTTTGCTGAGTATCGCACACAAACCAATGCTCCACATGCGGGTTTCACATGCTACCAACTCCACATTCAGAGACAACTTCAGCGCCAAAGCCGTTTTCCAATAGCCTCAAATGCAAAGGTTCTGGAATCACATATTCGTCTCTGAGTATGATAGGTCAAGGCAACACTGCATGTTGGTGACGGGCATATTGAAGAAGCATCAGCCGAGTGCTTCTTGTGGGAGAACAACTCCATTTGGCTCACCAACGTCACACACCGTCAGGCTTCCAAGCAGCTCTCAAGGAAACTCCGTTTTCACCCTTTATGCTAAATGCCCATTGAGCGCATTGGACTGAAATGAAGTTTGCTGAGTGTCGCACACAAACCAATGCTCCACATGCGGGTTTCACATGCTACCAACTCCACATTCAGAGACAACTTCAGCGCCAAAGCCGTTTTCACCTAGCCCCAAATGCAAAGGTTCTGGAATCACATATTCGTCTCTGAGTATGATAGGTCAAGGCAACACTGCATGTTGGTACGGGCATATTGAAGAAGCATCAGCCGAGTGCTTCTTGTGGGAGAACAACTCCATTTGGCTCACCAACGTCACACACCGTCAGGCTTCCAAGCAGCTCTCAAGGAAACTCCGTTTTCACCCTTTATGCTAAATGCCCATTGAGCGCATTGGACTGAAATGAAGTTTGCTGAGTATCGCACACAAACCAATGCTCCACATGCGGGTTTCACATGCTACCAACTCCACATTCAGAGACAACTTCAGCGCCAAAGCCGTTTTCGCCTAGCCCCAAATGCAAAGGTTGTGGAATCAAATATTTGTCTCTGAGTATGATAGGTCAAGGCAACACTGCATGTTGGTACGGGCATATTGAAGAAGCATCAGCCGAGTGCTTGTTGTGGGAGAACAACTCCATTTGGCTTACTAACGTTACACAGCGTCAGGCTTCCAAGCAGCTCTCAAGGAAACTCCGTTTTCACCCTTTATGCTAAATGCCCATTGAGCGCATTGGACTGAAATGAAGTTTGCTGAGTATCGCACACAAACCAATGCTCCACATGCGGGTTTCACATGCTACCAACTCCACATTCAGAGACAACTTCAGCGCCAAAGCCGTTTTCCCCTAGCCCCAAATGCAAAGGTTCTGGAATCACATATTCGTCTCTGAGTATGATAGGTCAAGGCAACACTGCATGTTGGTGACGGGCATATTGAAGAAGCATCAGCCGAGTGCTTGTTGTGGGAGAACAACTCCATTTGGCTCACCAACGTCACACACCGTCAGGCTTCCAAGCAGCTCTCAAGGAAACTCCGTTTTCACCCTTTATGCTAAATGCCCATTGAGCGCATTGGACTGAAATGAAGTTTGCTGAGTATCGCACACAAACCAATGCTCCACATGCGGGTTTCACATGCTACCAACTCCACATTCAGAGACAACTTCAGCGCCAAATCCGTTTTCGCCTAGCCCCAAACGCAAAGGTTCTGGAATCACATATTCGTCTCTGAGTATGATAGGTCAAGGCAACACTGCATGTTGGTGACGGGCATATTGAAGAAGCATCAGCCGAGTGCTTCTTGTGGGAGAACAACTCCATTTGGCTCACCAACATCACACACCGTCAGGCTTCCAAGCAGCTCTCAAGGAAACTCCGTTTTCAGCCTTTATGCTAAATGCCCATTGAGCGCATTGGACTGAAATGAAGTTTGCTGAGTATCGCACACAAACCAATGCTCCACATGCGGGTTTCACATGCTACCAACTCCACATTCAGAGACAACTTCAGCGCCAAAGCCGTTTTCACCTAGCCCCAAATGCAAAGGTTCTGGAATCACATATTCGTCTCTGAGTATGATAGGTCAAGGCAACACTGCATGTTGGTACGGGCATATTGAAGAAGCATCAGCCGAGTGCTTCTTGTGGGAGAACAACTCCATTTGGCTCACCAACGTCACACACCGTCAGGCTTCCAAGCAGCTCTCAAGGAAACTCCGTTTTCACCCTTTATGCTAAATGCCCATTGAGCGCATTGGACTGAAATGAAGTTTGCTGAGTATCGCACACAAACCAATGCTCCACATGCGGGTTTCACATGCTACCAACTCCACATTCAGAGACAACTTCAGCGCCAAAGCCGTTTTCCCCTAGCCCCAAATGCAAAGGTTCTGGAATCACATATTCGTCTCTGAGTATGATAGGTCAAGGCAACACTGCATGTTGGTGACGGGCATATTGAAGAAGCATCAGCCGAGTGCTTCTTGTGGGAGAACAACTCCATTTGGCTTACTAACGTTACACAGCGTCAGGCTTACAAGCAGCTCTCAAGGAAACTCCGTTTTCACCCTTTATGCTAAATGCCCATTGAGCGCATTGGACTGAAATGAAGTTTGCTGAGTATCGCACACAAACCAATGCTCCACATGCGGGTTTCACATGCTACCAACTCCACATTCAGAGACAACTTCAGCGCCAAAGCCGTTTTCCCCTAGCCCCAAATGCAAAGGTTCTGGAATCACATATTCGTCTCTGAGTATGATAGGTCAAGGCAACACTGCATGTTGGTGACGGGCATATTGAAGAAGCATCAGCCGAGTGCTTCTTGTGGGAGAACAACTCCATTTGGCTCACCAACGTCACACACCGTCAGGCTTCCAAGCAGCTCTCAAGGAAACTCCGTTTTCACCCTTTATGCTAAATGCCCATTGAGCGCATTGGACTGAAATGAAGTTTGCTGAGTATCGCACACAAACCAATGCTCCACATGCGGGTTTCACATGCTACCAACTCCACATTCAGAGACAACTTCAGCGCCAAAGCCGTTTTCCCCTAGCCCCAAATGCAAAGGTTCTGGAATCACATATTCGTCTCTGAGTATGATAGGTCAAGGCAACACTGCATGTTGGTGACGGGCATATTGAAGAAGCATCAGCCGAGTGCTTGTTGTGGGAGAACAACTCCATTTGGCTTACTAACGTTACACAGCGTCAGGCTTACAAGCAGCTCTCAAGGAAACTCCGTTTTCACCCTTTATGCTAAATGCCCATTGAGCGCATTGGACTGAAATGAAGTTTGCTGAGTATCGCACACAAACCAATGCTCCACATGCGGGTTTCACATGCTACCAACTCCACATTCAGAGACAACTTCAGCGCCAAAGCCGTTTTCCCCTAGCCCCAAATGCAAAGGTTCTGGAATCACATATTCGTCTCTGAGTATGATAGGTCAAGGCAACACTGCATGTTGGTGACGGGCATATTGAAGAAGCATCAGCCGAGTGCTTCTTGTGGGAGAACAACTCCATTTGGCTCACCAACATCACACACCGTCAGGCTTCCAAGCAGCTCTCAAGGAAACTCCGTTTTCACCCTTTATGCTAAATGCCCATTGAGCGCATTGGACTGAAATGAAGTTTGCTGAGTATCGCACACAAACCAATGCTCCACATGCGGGTTTCACATGCTACCAACTCCACATTCAGAGACAACTTCAGCGCCAAATCCGTTTTCGCCTAGCCCCAAACGCAAAGGTTCTGGAATCACATATTCGTCTCTGAGTATGATAGGTCAAGGCAACACTGCATGTTGGTGACGGGCATATTGAAGAAGCATCAGCCGAGTGCTTCTTGTGGGAGAACAACTCCATTTGGCTCACCAACGTCACACACCGTCAGGCTTCCAAGCAGCTCTCAAGGAAACTCCGTTTTCACCCTTTATGCTAAATGCCCATTGAGCGCATTGGACTGAAATGAAGTTTGCTGAGTATCGCACACAAACCAATGCTCCACATGCGGGTTTCACATGCTACCAACTCCACATTCAGAGACAACTTCAGCGCCAAAGCCGTTTTCCCCTAGCCCCAAATGCAAAGGTTCTGGAATCACATATTCGTCTCTGAGTATGATAGGTCAAGGCAACACTGCATGTTGGTGACGGGCATATTGAAGAAGCATCAGCCGAGTGCTTCTTGTGGGAGAACAACTCCATTTGGCTCACCAACGTCACACACCGTCAGGCTTCCAAGCAGCTCTCAAGGAAACTCCGTTTTCACCCTTTATGCTAAATGCCCATTGAGCGCATTGGACTGAAATGAAGTTTGCTGAGTATCGCACACAAACCAATGCTCCACATGCGGGTTTCACATGCTACCAACTCCACATTCAGAGACAACTTCAGCGCCAAAGCCGTTTTCCCCTAGCCCCAAATGCAAAGGTTCTGGAATCACATATTCGTCTCTGAGTATGATAGGTCAAGGCAACACTGCATGTTGGTGACGGGCATATTGAAGAAGCATCAGCCGAGTGCTTGTTGTGGGAGAACAACTCCATTTGGCTCACCAACGTCACACACCGTCAGGCTTCCAAGCAGCTCTCAAGGAAACTCCGTTTTCACCCTTTATGCTAAATGCCCATTGAGCGCATTGGACTGAAATGAAGTTTGCTGAGTATCGCACACAAACCAATGCTCCACATGCGGGTTTCACATGCTAACAACTCCACATTCAGAGACAACTTCAGCGCCAAAGCCGTTTTCCCCTAGCCCCAAATGCAAAGGTTCTGGAATCACATATTCGTCTCTGAGTATGATAGGTCAAGGCAACACTGCATGTTGGTGACGGGCATATTGAAGAAGCATCAGCCGAGTGCTTCTTGTGGGAGAACAACTCCATTTGGCTCACCAACGTCACACACCGTCAGGCTTCCAAGCAGCTCTCAAGGAAACTCCGTTTTCACCCTTTATGCTAAATGCCCATTGAGCGCATTGGACTGAAATGAAGTTTGCTGAGTATCGCACACAAACCAATGCTCCACATGCGGGTTTCACATGCTACCAACTCCACATTCAGAGACAACTTCAGCGCCAAAGCCGTTTTCCCCTAGCCCCAAATGCAAAGGTTCTGGAATCACATATTCGTCTCTGAGTATGATAGGTCAAGGCAACACTGCATGTTGGTGACGGGCATATTGAAGAAGCATCAGCCGAGTGCTTCTTGTGGGAGAACAACTCCATTTGGCTCACCAACGTCACACACCGTCAGGCTTCCAAGCAGCTCTCAAGGAAACTCCGTTTTCACCCTTTATGCTAAATGCCCATTGAGCGCATTGGACTGAAATGAAGTTTGCTGAGTATCGCACACAAACCAATGCTCCACATGCGGGTTTCACATGCTACCAACTCCACATTCAGAGACAACTTCAGCGCCAAAGCCGTTTTCCCCTAGCCCCAAATGCAAAGGTTCTGGAATCACATATTCGTCTCTGAGTATGATAGGTCAAGGCAACACTGCATGTTGGTGACGGGCATATTGAAGAAGCATCAGCCGAGTGCTTCTTGTGGGAGAACAACTCCATTTGGCTCACCAACGTCACACACCGTCAGGCTTCCAAGCAGCTCTCAAGGAAACTCCGTTTTCACCCTTTATGCTAAATGCCCATTGAGCGCATTGGACTGAAATGAAGTTTGCTGAGTATCGCACACAAACCAATGCTCCACATGCGGGTTTCACATGCTACCAACTCCACATTCAGAGACAACTTCAGCGCCAAAGCCGTTTTCCCCTAGCCCCAAATGCAAAGGTTCTGGAATCACATATTCGTCTCTGAGTATGATAGGTCAAGGCAACACTGCATGTTGGTGACGGGCATATTGAAGAAGCATCAGCCGAGTGCTTCTTGTGGGAGAACAACTCCATTTGGCTCAACAACGTCACACACCGTCAGGCTTACAAGCAGCTCTCAAGGAAACTCCGTTTTCACCCTTTATGCTAAATGCCCATTGAGCGCATTGGACTGAAATGAAGTTTGCTGAGTATCGCACACAAACCAATGCTCCACATGCGGGTTTCACATGCTACCAACTCCACATTCAGAGACAACTTCAGCGCCAAAGCCGTTTTCCCCTAGCCCCAAATGCAAAGGTTCTGGAATCACATATTCGTCTCTGAGTATGATAGGTCAAGGCAACACTGCATGTTGGTGACGGGCATATTGAAGAAGCATCAGCCGAGTGCTTCTTGTGGGAGAACAACTCCATTTGGCTCACCAACGTCACACACCGTCAGGCTTCCAAGCAGCTCTCAAGGAAACTCCATTTTCACCCTTTATGCTAAATGCCCATTGAGCGCATTGGACTGAAATGAAGTTTGCTGAGTATCGCACACAAACCAATGCTCCACATGCGGGTTTCACATGCTACCAACTCCACATTCAGAGACAACTTCAGCGCCAAAGCCGTTTTCCCCTAGCCCCAAATGCAAAGGTTCTGGAATCACATATTCGTCTCTGAGTATGATAGGTCAAGGCAACACTGCATGTTGGTGACGGGCATATTGAAGAAGCATCAGCCGAGTGCTTCTTGAGGGAGAACAACTCCATTTGGCTCACCAACGTCACACACCGTCAGGCTTCCAAGCAGCTCTCAAGGAAACTCCGTTTTCACCCTTTATGCTAAATGCCCATTGAGCGCATTGGACTGAAATGAAGTTTGCTGAGTATCGCACACAAACCAATGCTCCACATGCGGGTTTCACATGCTACCAACTCCACATTCAGAGACAACTTCAGCGCCAAAGCCGTTTTCGCCTAGCCCCAAATGCAAAGGTTCTGGAATCACATATTCGTCTCTGAGTATGATAGGTCAAGGCAACACTGCATGTTATTACAGGCATATTGAAGAAGCATCAGCCGAGTGCTTCTTGTGGGAGAACAACTCCATTTGGCTCACCAACGTCACACACCGTCAGGCTTCCAAGCAGCTCTCAAGGAAACTCCGTATTCACCCTTTATGCTAAATGCCCATTGAGCGCATTGGACTGAAATGAAGTTTGCTGAGTATCGCACACAAACCAATGCTCCACATGCGGGTTTCACATGCTACCAACTAAACATTCAGAGACAACTTCAGCGCCAAAGCCGTTTTCGCCTAGCCCCAAACGCAAAGGTTCTGGAATCACATATTCGTCTCTGAGTATGATAGGTCAAGGCAACACTGCATGTTGGTGACGGGCATATTGAAGAAGCATCAGCCGAGTGCTTCTTGTGGGAGAACAACTCCATTTGGCTCAACAACGTCACACACCGTCAGGCTTACAAGCAGCTATCAAGGAAACTCCGTTTTCACCCTTTATGCTAAATGCCCATTGAGCGCATTGGACTGAAATGAAGTTTGCTGAGTATCGCACACAAACCAATGCTCCACATGCGGGTTTCACATGCTACCAACTCCACATTCAGAGACAACTTCAGCGCCAAAGCCGTTTTCCCCTAGCCCCAAACGCAAAGGTTCTGGAATCACATATTCGTCTCTGAGTATGATAGGTCAAGGCAACACTGCATGTTGGTACGGGCATATTGAAGAAGCATCAGCCGAGTGCTTCTTGTGGGAGAACAACTCCATTTGGCTCAACAACGTCACACACCGTCAGGCTTCCAAGCAGCTCTCAAGGAAACTCCGTTTTCACCCTTTATGCTAAATGCCCTTTGAGCGCATTGGACTGAAATGAAGTTTGCTGAGTATCGCACACAAACCAATGCTCCACATGCGGGTTTCACATGCTACCAACTCCACATTCAGAGACAACTTCAGCGCCAAAGCCGTTTTCGCCTAGCCCCAAATGCAAAGGTTCTGGAATCACATATTCGTCTCTGAGTATGATAGGTCAAGGCAACACTGCATGTTATTACAGGCATATTGAAGAAGCATCAGCCGAGTGCTTCTTGTGGGAGAACAACTCCATTTGGCTCACCAACGTCACACACCGTCAGGCTTCCAAGCAGCTCTCAAGGAAACTCCGTATTCACCCTTTATGCTAAATGCCCATTGAGCGCATTGGACTGAAATGAAGTTTGCTGAGTATCGCACACAAACCAATGCTCCACATGCGGGTTTCACATGCTACCAACTAAACATTCAGAGACAACTTCAGCGCCAAAGCCGTTTTCGCCTAGCCCCAAACGCAAAGGTTCTGGAATCACATATTCGTCTCTGAGTATGATAGGTCAAGGCAACACTGCATGTTGGTGACGGGCATATTGAAGAAGCATCAGCCGAGTGCTTCTTGTGGGAGAACAACTCCATTTGGCTCACCAACGTCACACACCGTCAGGCTTACAAGCAGCTCTCAAGGAAACTCCGTTTTCACCCTTTATGCTAAATGCCCATTGAGCGCATTGGACTGAAATGAAGTTTGCTGAGTATCGCACACAAACCAATGCTCCACATGCGGGTTTCACATGCTACCAACTCCACATTCAGAGACAACTTCAGCGCCAAAGCCGTTTTCCAATAGCCTCAAATGCAAAGGTTCTGGAATCACATATTCGTCTCTGAGTATGATAGGTCAAGGCAACACTGCATGTTGGTGACGGGCATATTGAAGAAGCATCAGCCGAGTGCTTCTTGTGGGAGAACAACTCCATTTGGCTCACCAACGTCACACACCGTCAGGCTTCCAAGCAGCTCTCAAGGAAACTCCGTTTTCACCCTTTATGCTAAATGCCCATTGAGCGCATTGGACTGAAATGAAGTTTGCTGAGTGTCGCACACAAACCAATGCTCCACATGCGGGTTTCACATGCTACCAACTCCACATTCAGAGACAACTTCAGCGCCAAAGCCGTTTTCACCTAGCCCCAAATGCAAAGGTTCTGGAATCACATATTCGTCTCTGAGTATGATAGGTCAAGGCAACACTGCATGTTGGTACGGGCATATTGAAGAAGCATCAGCCGAGTGCTTCTTGTGGGAGAACAACTCCATTTGGCTCACCAACGTCACACACCGTCAGGCTTCCAAGCAGCTCTCAAGGAAACTCCGTTTTCACCCTTTATGCTAAATGCCCATTGAGCGCATTGGACTGAAATGAAGTTTGCTGAGTATCGCACACAAACCAATGCTCCACATGCTGGTTTCACATGCTACCAACTCCACATTCAGAGACAACTTCAGCGCCAAAGCCGTTTTCGCCTAGCCCCAAATGCAAAGGTTGTGGAATCAAATATTTGTCTCTGAGTATGATAGGTCAAGGCAACACTGCATGTTGGTACGGGCATATTGAAGAAGCATCAGCCGAGTGCTTGTTGTGGGAGAACAACTCCATTTGGCTTACTAACGTTACACAGCGTCAGGCTTCCAAGCAGCTCTCAAGGAAACTCCGTTTTCACCCTTTATGCTAAATGCCCATTGAGCGCATTGGACTGAAATGAAGTTTGCTGAGTATCGCACACAAACCAATGCTCCACATGCGGGTTTCACATGCTACCAACTCCACATTCAGAGACAACTTCAGCACCAAAGCCGTTTTCCCCTAGCCCCAAATGCAAAGGTTCTGGAATCACATATTCGTCTCTGAGTATGATAGGTCAAGGCAACACTGCATGTTGGTGACGGGCATATTGAAGAAGCATCAGCCGAGTGCTTCTTGTGGGAGAACAACTCCATTTGGCTCACCAACGTCACACACCGTCAGGCTTCCAAGCAGCTCTCAAGGAAACTCCGTTTTCACCCTTTATGCTAAATGCCCATTGAGCGCATTGGACTGAAATGAAGTTTGCTGAGTATCGCACACAAACCAATGCTCCACATGCGGGTTTCACATGCTACCAACTCCACATTCAGAGACAACTTCAGCGCCAAATCCGTTTTCGCCTAGCCCCAAACGCAAAGGTTCTGGAATCACATATTCGTCTCTGAGTATGATAGGTCAAGGCAACACTGCATGTTGGTGACGGGCATATTGAAGAAGCATCAGCCGAGTGCTTCTTGTGGGAGAACAACTCCATTTGGCTCACCAACGTCACACACCGTCAGGCTTACAAGCAGCTCTCAAGGAAACTCCGTTTTCACCCTTTATGCTAAATGCCCATTGAGCGCATTGGACTGAAATGAAGTTTGCTGAGTATCGCACACAAACCAATGCTCCACATGCGGGTTTCACATGCTACCAACTCCACATTCAGAGACAACTTCAGCGCCAAAGCCGTTTTCCCCTAGCCCCAAACGCAAAGGTTCTGGAATCACATATTCGTCTCTGAGTATGATAGGTCAAGGCAACACTGCATGTTGGTACGGGCATATTGAAGAAGCATCAGCCGAGTGCTTCTTGTGGGAGAACAACTCCATTTGGCTCACCAACGTCACACACCGTCAGGCTTCCAAGCAGCTCTCAAGGAAACTCCGTTTTCACCCTTTATGTTAAATGCCCATTGAGCGCATTGGACTGAAATGAAGTTTGCTGAGTGTCGCACACAAACCAATGCTCCACATGCGGGTTTCACATGCTACCAACTCCACATTCAGAGACAACTTCAGCGCCAAAGCCGTTTTCGCCTAGCCCCAAATGCAAAGGTTCTGGAATCACATATTCGTCTCTGAGTATGATAGGTCAAGGCAACACTGCATGTTGGTGACGGGCATATTGAAGAAGCATCAGCCGAGTGCTTCTTGTGGGAGAACAACTCCATTTGGCTCACCAACGTCACACACCGTCAGGCTTCCAAGCAGCTCTCAAGGAAACTCCGTTTTCACCCTTTATGCTAAATGCCCATTGAGCGCATTGGACTGAAATGAAGTTTGCTGAGTATCGCACACAAACCAATGCTCCACATGCGGGTTTCACATGCTACCAACTCCACATTCAGAGACAACTTCAGCGCCAAAGCCGTTTTCCCCTAGCCCCAAATGCAAAGGTTCTGGAATCAAATATTTGTCTCTGAGTATGATAGGTCAAGGCAACACTGCATGTTGGTGACGGGCATATTGAAGAAGCATCAGCCGAGTGCTTGTTGTGGGAGAACAACTCCATTTGGCTTACTAACGTTACACAGCGTCAGGCTTACAAGCAGCTCTCAAGGAAACTCCGTTTTCACCCTTTATGCTAAATGCCCATTGAGCGCATTGGACTGAAATGAAGTTTGCTGAGTATCGCACACAAACCAATGCTCCACATGCGGGTTTCACATGCTACCAACTCCACATTCAGAGACAACTTCAGCGCCAAAGCCGTTTTCCCCTAGCCCCAAATGCAAAGGTTCTGGAATCACATATTCGTCTCTGAGTATGATAGGTCAAGGCAACACTGCATGTTGGTGACGGGCATATTGAAGAAGCATCAGCCGAGTGCTTCTTGTGGGACAACAACTCCATTTGGCTCAACAACGTCACACACCGTCAGGCTTCCAAGCAGCTCTCAAGGAAACTCCGTTTTCACCCTTTATGCTAAATGCCCATTGAGCGCATTGGACTGAAATGAAGTTTGCTGAGTATCGCACACAAACCAATGCTCCACATGCGGGTTTCACATGCTACCAACTCCACATTCAGAGACAACTTCAGCGCCAAAGCCGTTTTCCCCTAGCCCCAAATGCAAAGGTTCTGGAATCACATATTCGTCTCTGAGTATGATAGGTCAAGGCAACACTGCATGTTGGTGACGGGCATATTGAAGAAGCATCAGCCGAGTGCTTCTTGTGGGAGAACAACTCCATTTGGCTCAACAACGTCACACACCGTCAGGCTTACAAGCAGCTCTCAAGGAAACTCCGTTTTCACCCTTTATGCTAAATGCCCATTGAGCGCATTGGACTGAAATGAAGTTTGCTGAGTATCGCACACAAACCAATGCTCCACATGCGGGTTTCACATGCTACCAACTCCACATTCAGAGACAACTTCAGCGCCAAAGCCGTTTTCCCCTAGCCCCAAACGCAAAGGTTCTGGAATCACATATTCGTCTCTGAGTATGATAGGTCAAGGCAACACTGCATGTTGGTACGGGCATATTGAAGAAGCATCAGCCGAGTGCTTCTTGTGGGAGAACAACTCCATTTGGCTCACCAACGTCACACACCGTCAGGCTTCCAAGCAGCTCTCAAGGAAACTCCGTTTTCACCCTTTATGCTAAATGCCCATTGAGCGCATTGGACTGAAATGAAGTTTGCTGAGTATCGCACACAAACCAATGCTCCACATGCGGGTTTCACATGCTACCAACTCCACATTCAGAGACAACTTCAGCGCCAAAGCCGTTTTCGCCTAGCCCCAAATGCAAAGGTTCTGGAATCACATATTCGTCTCTGAGTATGATAGGTCAAGGCAACACTGCATGTTGGTGACGGGCATATTGAAGAAGCATCAGCCGAGTGCTTCTTGTGGGAGAACAACTCCATTTGGCTCACCAACGTCACACACCGTCAGGCTTCCAAGCAGCTCTCAAGGAAACTCCGTTTTCACCCTTTATGCTAAATGCCCATTGAGCGCATTGGACTGAAATGAAGTTTGCTGAGTATCGCACACAAACCAATGCTCCACATGCGGGTTTCACATGCTACCAACTCCACATTCAGAGACAACTTCAGCGCCAAAGCCGTTTTCCCCTAGCCCCAAATGCAAAGGTTCTGGAATCACATATTCGTCTCTGAGTATGATAGGTCAAGGCAACACTGCATGTTGGTGACGGGCATATTGAAGAAGCATCAGCCGAGTGCTTGTTGTGGGAGAACAACTCCATTTGGCTCACCAACGTCACACACCGTCAGGCTTCCAAGCAGCTCTCAAGGAAACTCCGTTTTCACCCTTTATGCTAAATGCCCATTGAGCGCATTGGACTGAAATGAAGTTTGCTGAGTATCGCACACAAACCAATGCTCCACATGCGGGTTTCACATGCTACCAACTCCACATTCAGAGACAACTTCAGCGCCAAAGCCGTTTTCGCCTAGCCCCAAATGCAAAGGTTCTGGAATCACATATTCGTCTCTGAGTATGATAGGTCAAGGCAACACTGCATGTTATTACAGGCATATTGAAGAAGCATCAGCCGAGTGCTTCTTGTGGGAGAACAACTCCATTTGGCTCACCAACGTCACACACCGTCAGGCTTCCAAGCAGCTCTCAAGGAAACTCCGTTTTCACCCTTTATGCTAAATGCCCATTGAGCGCATTGGACTGAAATGAAGTTTGCTGAGTGTCGCACACAAACCAATGCTCCACATGCGGGTTTCACATGCTACCAACTCCACATTCAGAGACAACTTCAGCGCCAAAGCCGTTTTCACCTAGCCCCAAATGCAAAGGTTCTGGAATCACATATTCGTCTCTGAGTATGATAGGTCAAGGCAACACTGCATGTTGGTACGGGCATATTGAAGAAGCATCAGCCGAGTGCTTCTTGTGGGAGAACAACTCCATTTGGCTCAACAACGTCACACACCGTCAGGCTTACAAGCAGCTCTCAAGGAAACTCCGTTTTCACCCTTTATGCTAAATGCCCATTGAGCGCATTGGACTGAAATGAAGTTTGCTGAGTATCGCACACAAACCAATGCTCCACATGCGGGTTTCACATGCTACCAACTAAACATTCAGAGACAACTTCAGCGCCAAAGCCGTTTTCCCCTAGCCCCAAACGCAAAGGTTCTGGAATCACATATTCGTCTCTGAGTATGATAGGTCAAGGCAACACTGCATGTTGGTGACGGGCATATTGAAGAAGCATCAGCCGAGTGCTTCTTGTGGGAGAACAACTCCATTTGGCTCACCAACGTCACACACCGTCAGGCTTACAAGCAGCTCTCAAGGAAACTCCGTTTTCACCCTTTATGCTAAATGCCCATTGAGCGCATTGGACTGAAATGAAGTTTGCTGAGTATCGCACACAAACCAATGCTCCACATGCGGGTTTCACATGCTACCAACTCCACATTCAGAGACAACTTCAGCGCCAAAGCCGTTTTCCAATAGCCTCAAATGCAAAGGTTCTGGAATCACATATTCGTCTCTGAGTATGATAGGTCAAGGCAACACTGCATGTTGGTACGGGCATATTGAAGAAGCATCAGCCGAGTGCTTCTTGTGGGAGAACAACTCCATTTGGCTCACCAACGTCACACACCGTCAGGCTTCCAAGCAGCTCTCAAGGAAACTCCGTTTTCACCCTTTATGCTAAATGCCCATTGAGCGCATTGGACTGAAATGAAGTTTGCTGAGTGTCGCACACAAACCAATGCTCCACATGCGGGTTTCACATGCTACCAACTCCACATTCAGAGACAACTTCAGCGCCAAAGCAGTTTTCACCTAGCCCCAAATGCAAAGGTTCTGGAATCACATATTCGTCTCTGAGTATGATAGGTCAAGGCAACACTGCATGTTGGTACGGGCATATTGAAGAAGCATCAGCCGAGTGCTTCTTGTGGGAGAACAACTCCATTTGGCTCACCAACGTCACACACCGTCAGGCTTACAAGCAGCTCTCAAGGAAACTCCGTTTTCACCCTTTATGCTAAATGCCCATTGAGCGCATTGGACTGAAATGAAGTTTGCTGAGTATCGCACACAAACCAATGCTCCACATGCGGGTTTCACATGCTACCAACTCCACATTCAGAGACAACTTCAGCGCCAAAGCCGTTTTCCCCTAGCCCCAAATGCAAAGGTTCTGGAATCACATATTCGTCTCTGAGTATGATAGGTCAAGGCAACACTGCATGTTGGTGACGGGCATATTGAAGAAGCATCAGCCGAGTGCTTCTTGTGGGAGAACAACTCCATTTGGCTCACCAACGTCACACACCGTCAGGCTTACAAGCAGCTCTCAAGGAAACTCCGTTTTCACCCTTTATGCTAAATGCCCATTGAGCGCATTGGACTGAAATGAAGTTTGCTGAGTATCGCACACAAACCAATGCTCCACATGCGGGTTTCACATGCTACCAACTCCACATTCAGAGACAACTTCAGCGCCAAAGCCATTTTCCAATAGCCTCAAATGCAAAGGTTCTGGAATCACATATTCGTCTCTGAGTATGATAGGTCAAGGCAACACTGCATGTTATTACAGGCATATTGAAGAAGCATCAGCCGAGTGCTTCTTGTGGGAGAACAACTCCATTTGGCTCACCAACGTCACACACCGTCAGGCTTCCAAGCAGCTCTCAAGGAAACTCCGTTTTCACCCTTTATGCTAAATGCCCATTGAGCGCATTGGACTGAAATGAAGTTTGCTGAGTATCGCACACAAACCAATGCTCCACATGCGGGTTTCACATGCTACCAACTCCACATTCAGAGACAACTTCAGCGCCAAAGCCGTTTTCCCCTAGCCCCAAATGCAAAGGTTCTGGAATCACATATTCGTCTCTGAGTATGATAGGTCAAGGCAACACTGCATGTTGGTGACGGGCATATTGAAGAAGCATCAGCCGAGTGCTTCTTGTGGGAGAACAACTCCATTTGGCTCACCAACGTCACACACCGTCAGGCTTCCAAGCAGCTCTCAAGGAAACTCCGTTTTCACCCTTTATGTTAAATGCCCATTGAGCGCATTGGACTGAAATGAAGTTTGCTGAGTGTCGCACACAAACCAATGCTCCACATGCGGGTTTCACATGCTACCAACTCCACATTCAGAGACAACTTCAGCGCCAAAGCCGTTTTCCCCTAGCCCCAAATGCAAAGGTTCTGGAATCACATATTCGTCTCTGAGTATGATAGGTCAAGGCAACACTGCATGTTGGTGACGGGCATATTGAAGAAGCATCAGCCGAGTGCTTGTTGTGGGAGAACAACTCCATTTGGCTCACCAACGTCACACACCGTCAGGCTTCCAAGCAGCTCTCAAGGAAACTCCGTTTTCACCCTTTATGCTAAATGCCCATTGAGCGCATTGGACTGAAATGAAGTTTGCTGAGTATCGCACACAAACCAATGCTCCACATGCGGGTTTCACATGCTACCAACTCCACATTCAGAGACAACTTCAGCGCCAAAGCCGTTTTCCAATAGCCTCAAATGCAAAGGTTCTGGAATCACATATTCGTCTCTGAGTATGATAGGTCAAGGCAACACTGCATGTTGGTACGGGCATATTGAAGAAGCATCAGCCGAGTGCTTCTTGTGGGAGAACAACTCCATTTGGCTCACCAACGTCACACACCGTCAGGCTTCCAAGCAGCTCTCAAGGAAACTCCGTTTTCACCCTTTATGCTAAATGCCCATTGAGCGCATTGGACTGAAATGAAGTTTGCTGAGTGTCGCACACAAACCAATGCTCCACATGCGGGTTTCACATGCTACCAACTCCACATTCAGAGACAACTTCAGCGCCAAAGCAGTTTTCACCTAGCCCCAAATGCAAAGGTTCTGGAATCACATATTCGTCTCTGAGTATGATAGGTCAAGGCAACACTGCATGTTGGTACGGGCATATTGAAGAAGCATCAGCCGAGTGCTTCTTGTGGGAGAACAACTCCATTTGGCTCACCAACGTCACACACCGTCAGGCTTACAAGCAGCTCTCAAGGAAACTCCGTTTTCACCCTTTATGCTAAATGCCCATTGAGCGCATTGGACTGAAATGAAGTTTGCTGAGTATCGCACACAAACCAATGCTCCACATGCGGGTTTCACATGCTACCAACTCCACATTCAGAGACAACTTCAGCGCCAAAGCCGTTTTCCCCTAGCCCCAAATGCAAAGGTTCTGGAATCACATATTCGTCTCTGAGTATGATAGGTCAAGGCAACACTGCATGTTGGTGACGGGCATATTGAAGAAGCATCAGCCGAGTGCTTCTTGTGGGAGAACAACTCCATTTGGCTCACCAACGTCACACACCGTCAGGCTTCCAAGCAGCTCTCAAGGAAACTCCGTTTTCACCCTTTATGCTAAATGCCCATTGAGCGCATTGGACTGAAATGAAGTTTGCTGAGTATCGCACACAAACCAATGCTCCACATGCGGGTTTCACATGCTACCAACTCCACATTCAGAGACAACTTCAGCGCCAAAGCCATTTTCCAATAGCCTCAAATGCAAAGGTTCTGGAATCACATATTCGTCTCTGAGTATGATAGGTCAAGGCAACACTGCATGTTGGTGACGGGCATATTGAAGAAGCATCAGCCGAGTGCTTGTTGTGGGAGAACAACTCCATTTGGCTCACCAACGTCACACACCGTCAGGCTTCCAAGCAGCTCTCAAGGAAACTCCGTTTTCACCCTTTATGCTAAATGCCCATTGAGCGCATTGGACTGAAATGAAGTTTGCTGAGTATCGCACACAAACCAATGCTCCACATGCGGGTTTCACATGCTACCAACTCCACATTCAGAGACAACTTCAGCGCCAAAGCCGTTTTCACCTAGCCCCAAATGCAAAGGTTCTGGAATCACATATTCGTCTCTGAGTATGATAGGTCAAGGCAACACTGCATGTTGGTGACGGGCATATTGAAGAAGCATCAGCCGAGTGCTTCTTGTGGGAGAACAACTCCATTTGGCTCACCAACGTCACACACCATCAGCCTTACAAGCAGCTCTCAAGGAAACTCCGTTTTCACCCTTTATGCTAAATGCCCATTGAGCGCATTGGACTGAAATGAAGTTTGCTGAGTGTCGCACACAAACCAATGCTCCACATGCGGGTTTCACATGCTACCAACTCCACATTCAGAGACAACTTCAGCGCCAAAGCCGTTTTCACCTAGCCCCAAATGCAAAGGTTCTGGAATCACATATTCGTCTCTGAGTATGATAGGTCAAGGCAACACTGCATGTTGGTGACGGGCATATTGAAGAAGCATCAGCCGAGTGCTTCTTGTGGGAGAACAACTCCATTTGGCTCACCAACGTCACACACCGTCAGGCTTCCAAGCAGCTCTCAAGGAAACTCCGTTTTCACCCTTTATGCTAAATGCCCATTGAGCGCATTGGACTGAAATGAAGTTTGCTGAGTATCGCACACAAACCAATGCTCCACATGCGGGTTTCACATGCTACCAACTCCACATTCAGAGACAACTTCAGCGCCAAAGCCGTTTTCGCCTAGCCCCAAATGCAAAGGTTCTGGAATCACATATTCGTCTCTGAGTATGATAGGTCAAGGCAACACTGCATGTTGGTGACGGGCATATTGAAGAAGCATCAGCCGAGTGCTTCTTGTGGGAGAACAACTCCATTTGGCTCAAAAACGTCACACACCGTCAGGCTTACAAGCAGCTCTCAAGGAAACTCCGTTTTCACCCTTTATGCTAAATGCCCATTGAGCGCATTGGACTGAAATGAAGTTTGCTGAGTATCGCACCCAAACCAATGCTCCACATGCGGGTTTCACATGCTACCAACTCCACATTCAGAGACAACTTCAGCGCCAAAGCCATTTTCCAATAGCCTCAAATGCAAAGGTTCTGGAATCACATATTCGTCTCTGAGTATGATAGGTCAAGGCAACACTGCATGTTATTACAGGCATATTGAAGAAGCATCAGCCGAGTGCTTCTTGTGGGAGAACAACTCCATTTGGCTCAACAACGTCACACACCGTCAGGCTTACAAGCAGCTCTCAAGGAAACTCCGTTTTCACCCTTTATGCTAAATGCCCATTGAGCGCATTGGACTGAAATGAAGTTTGCTGAGTGTCGCACACAAACCAATGCTCCACATGCGGGTTTCACATGCTACCAACTCCACATTCAGAGACAACTTCAGCGCCAAAGCCGTTTTCACCTAGCCCCAAATGCAAAGGTTCTGGAATCACATATTCGTCTCTGAGTATGATAGGTCAAGGCAACACTGCATGTTGGTACGGGCATATTGAAGAAGCATCAGCCGAGTGCTTCTTGTGGGAGAACAACTCCATTTGGCTCAACAACGTCACACACCGTCAGGCTTACAAGCAGCTCTCAAGGAAACTCCGTTTTCACCCTTTATGCTAAATGCCCATTGAGCGCATTGGACTGAAATGAAGTTTGCTGAGTATCGCACACAAACCAATGCTCCACATGCGGGTTTCACATGCTACCAACTAAACATTCAGAGACAACTTCAGCGCCAAAGCCGTTTTCCCCTAGCCCCAAACGCAAAGGTTCTGGAATCACATATTCGTCTCTGAGTATGATAGGTCAAGGCAACACTGCATGTTGGTGACGGGCATATTGAAGAAGCATCAGCCGAGTGCTTCTTGTGGGAGAACAACTCCATTTGGCTCACCAACGTCACACACCGTCAGGCTTACAAGCAGCTCTCAAGGAAACTCCGTTTTCACCCTTTATGCTAAATGCCCATTGAGCGCATTGGACTGAAATGAAGTTTGCTGAGTATCGCACACAAACCAATGCTCCACATGCGGGTTTCACATGCTACCAACTCCACATTCAGAGACAACTTCAGCGCCAAAGCCGTTTTCCAATAGCCTCAAATGCAAAGGTTCTGGAATCACATATTCGTCTCTGAGTATGATAGGTCAAGGCAACACTGCATGTTGGTACGGGCATATTGAAGAAGCATCAGCCGAGTGCTTCTTGTGGGAGAACAACTCCATTTGGCTCACCAACGTCACACACCGTCAGGCTTCCAAGCAGCTCTCAAGGAAACTCCGTTTTCACCCTTTATGCTAAATGCCCATTGAGCGCATTGGACTGAAATGAAGTTTGCTGAGTGTCGCACACAAACCAATGCTCCACATGCGGGTTTCACATGCTACCAACTCCACATTCAGAGACAACTTCAGCGCCAAAGCAGTTTTCACCTAGCCCCAAATGCAAAGGTTCTGGAATCACATATTCGTCTCTGAGTATGATAGGTCAAGGCAACACTGCATGTTGGTACGGGCATATTGAAGAAGCATCAGCCGAGTGCTTCTTGTGGGAGAACAACTCCATTTGGCTCAACAACGTCACACACCGTCAGGCTTACAAGCAGCTCTCAAGGAAACTCCGTTTTCACCCTTTATGCTAAATGCCCATTGAGCGCATTGGACTGAAATGAAGTTTGCTGAGTATCGCACACAAACCAATGCTCCACATGCGGGTTTCACATGCTACCAACTCCACATTCAGAGACAACTTCAGCGCCAAAGCCGTTTTCCCCTAGCCCCAAATGCAAAGGTTCTGGAATCACATATTCGTCTCTGAGTATGATAGGTCAAGGCAACACTGCATGTTGGTGACGGGCATATTGAAGAAGCATCAGCCGAGTGCTTCTTGTGGGAGAACAACTCCATTTGGCTCACCAACGTCACACACCGTCAGGCTTCCAAGCAGCTCTCAAGGAAACTCCGTTTTCACCCTTTATGCTAAATGCCCATTGAGCGCATTGGACTGAAATGAAGTTTGCTGAGTATCGCACACAAACCAATGCTCCACATGCGGGTTTCACATGCTACCAACTCCACATTCAGAGACAACTTCAGCGCCAAAGCCATTTTCCAATAGCCTCAAATGCAAAGGTTCTGGAATCACATATTCGTCTCTGAGTATGATAGGTCAAGGCAACACTGCATGTTATTACAGGCATATTGAAGAAGCATCAGCCGAGTGCTTCTTGTGGGAGAACAACTCCATTTGGCTCACCAACGTCACACACCGTCAGGCTTACAAGCAGCTCTCAAGGAAACTCCGTTTTCACCCTTTATGCTAAATGCCCATTGAGCGCATTGGACTGAAATGAAGTTTGCTGAGTATCGCACACAAACCAATGCTCCACATGCGGGTTTCACATGCTACCAACTCCACATTCAGAGACAACTTCAGTGCCAAAGCCGTTTTCCCCTAGCCCCAAATGCAAAGGTTCTGGAATCACATATTCGTCTCTGAGTATGATAGGTCAAGGCAACACTGCATGTTGGTGACGGGCATATTGAAGAAGCATCAGCCGAGTGCTTCTTGTGGGAGAACAACTCCATTTGGCTCACCAACGTCACACACCGTCAGGCTTCCAAGCAGCTCTCAAGGAAACTCCGTTTTCACCCTTTATGTTAAATGCCCATTGAGCGCATTGGACTGAAATGAAGTTTGCTGAGTGTCGCACACAAACCAATGCTCCACATGCGGGTTTCACATGCTACCAACTCCACATTCAGAGACAACTTCAGCGCCAAAGCCGTTTTCCCCTAGCCCCAAATGCAAAGGTTCTGGAATCACATATTCGTCTCTGAGTATGATAGGTCAAGGCAACACTGCATGTTGGTGACGGGCATATTGTAGAAGCATCAGCCGAGTGCTTGTTGTGGGAGAACAACTCCATTTGGCTCACCAACGTCACACACCGTCAGGCTTCCAAGCAGCTCTCAAGGAAACTCCGTTTTCACCCTTTATGCTAAATGCCCATTGAGCGCATTGGACTGAAATGAAGTTTGCTGAGTATCGCACACAAACCAATGCTCCACATGCGGGTTTCACATGCTACCAACTCCACATTCAGAGACAACTTCAGCGCCAAAGCCGTTTTCCAATAGCCTCAAATGCAAAGGTTCTGGAATCACATATTCGTCTCTGAGTATGATAGGTCAAGGCAACACTGCATGTTGGTACGGGCATATTGAAGAAGCATCAGCCGAGTGCTTCTTGTGGGAGAACAACTCCATTTGGCTCACCAACGTCACACACCGTCAGGCTTCCAAGCAGCTCTCAAGGAAACTCCGTTTTCACCCTTTATGCTAAATGCCCATTGAGCGCATTGGACTGAAATGAAGTTTGCTGAGTGTCGCACACAAACCAATGCTCCACATGCGGGTTTCACATGCTACCAACTCCACATTCAGAGACAACTTCAGCGCCAAAGCAGTTTTCACCTAGCCCCAAATGCAAAGGTTCTGGAATCACATATTCGTCTCTGAGTATGATAGGTCAAGGCAACACTGCATGTTGGTACGGGCATATTGAAGAAGCATCAGCCGAGTGCTTCTTGTGGGAGAACAACTCCATTTGGCTCACCAACGTCACACACCGTCAGGCTTACAAGCAGCTCTCAAGGAAACTCCGTTTTCACCCTTTATGCTAAATGCCCATTGAGCGCATTGGACTGAAATGAAGTTTGCTGAGTATCGCACACAAACCAATGCTCCACATGCGGGTTTCACATGCTACCAACTCCACATTCAGAGACAACTTCAGCGCCAAAGCCGTTTTCACCTAGCCCCAAATGCAAAGGTTCTGGAATCACATATTCGTCTCTGAGTATGATAGGTCAAGGCAACACTGCATGTTGGTGACGGGCATATTGAAGAAGCATCAGCCGAGTGCTTCTTGTGGGAGAACAACTCCATTTGGCTCACCAACGTCACACACCGTCAGGCTTACAAGCAGCTCTCAAGGAAACTCCGTTTTCACCCTTTATGCTAAATGCCCATTGAGCGCATTGGACTGAAATGAAGTTTGCTGAGTATCGCACACAAACCAATGCTCCACATGCGGGTTTCACATGCTACCAACTCCACATTCAGAGACAACTTCAGCGCCAAAGCCATTTTCCAATAGCCTCAAATGCAAAGGTTCTGGAATCACATATTCGTCTCTGAGTATGATAGGTCAAGGCAACACTGCATGTTGGTGACGGGCATATTGAAGAAGCATCAGCCGAGTGCTTGTTGTGGGAGAACAACTCCATTTGGCTCACCAACGTCACACACCGTCAGGCTTCCAAGCAGCTCTCAAGGAAACTCCGTTTTCACCCTTTATGCTAAATGCCCATTGAGCGCATTGGACTGAAATGAAGTTTGCTGAGTATCGCACACAAACCAATGCTCCACATGCGGGTTTCACATGCTACCAACTCCACATTCAGAGACAACTTCAGCGCCAAAGCCGTTTTCACCTAGCCCCAAATGCAAAGGTTCTGGAATCACATATTCGTCTCTGAGTATGATAGGTCAAGGCAACACTGCATGTTGGTGACGGGCATATTGAAGAAGCATCAGCCGAGTGCTTCTTGTGGGAGAACAACTCCATTTGGCTCACCAACGTCACACACCGTCAGGCTTACAAGCAGCTCTCAAGGAAACTCCGTTTTCACCCTTTATGCTAAATGCCCATTGAGCGCATTGGACTGAAATGAAGTTTGCTGAGTGTCGCACACAAACCAATGCTCCACATGCGGGTTTCACATGCTACCAACTCCACATTCAGAGACAACTTCAGCGCCAAAGCCGTTTTCACCTAGCCCCAAATGCAAAGGTTCTGGAATCACATATTCGTCTCTGAGTATGATAGGTCAAGGCAACACTGCATGTTGGTGACGGGCATATTGAAGAAGCATCAGCCGAGTGCTTCTTGTGGGAGAACAACTCCATTTGGCTCACCAACGTCACACACCGTCAGGCTTCCAAGCAGCTCTCAAGGAAACTCCGTTTTCACCCTTTATGCTAAATGCCCATTGAGCGCATTGGACTGAAATGAAGTTTGCTGAGTATCGCACACAAACCAATGCTCCACATGCGGGTTTCACATGCTACCAACTCCACATTCAGAGACAACTTCAGCGCCAAAGCCGTTTTCCCCTAGCCCCAAATGCAAAGGTTCTGGAATCACATATTCGTCTCTGAGTATGATAGGTCAAGGCAACACTGCATGTTGGTGACGGGCATATTGAAGAAGCATCAGCCGAGTGCTTCTTGTGGGAGAACAACTCCATTTGGCTCAAAAACGTCACACACCGTCAGGCTTACAAGCAGCTCTCAAGGAAACTCCGTTTTCACCCTTTATGCTAAATGCCCATTGAGCGCATTGGACTGAAATGAAGTTTGCTGAGTATCGCACCCAAACCAATGCTCCACATGCGGGTTTCACATGCTACCAACTCCACATTCAGAGACAACTTCAGCGCCAAAGCCATTTTCCAATAGCCTCAAATGCAAAGGTTCTGGAATCACATATTCGTCTCTGAGTATGATAGGTCAAGGCAACACTGCATGTTATTACAGGCATATTGAAGAAGCATCAGCCGAGTGCTTCTTGTGGGAGAACAACTCCATTTGGCTCACCAACGTCACACACCGTCAGGCTTCCAAGCAGCTCTCAAGGAAACTCCGTTTTCACCCTTTATGCTAAATGCCCATTGAGCGCATTGGACTGAAATGAAGTTTGCTGAGTATCGCACACAAACCAATGCTCCACATGCGGGTTTCACATGCTACCAACTCCACATTCAGAGACAACTTCAGCGCCAAAGCCGTTTTCCCCTAGCCCCAAATGCAAAGGTTCTGGAATCACATATTCGTCTCTGAGTATGATAGGTCAAGGCAACACTGCATGTTGGTGACGGGCATATTGAAGAAGCATCAGCCGAGTGCTTCTTGTGGGAGAACAACTCCATTTGGCTCACCAACGTCACACACCGTCAGGCTTACAAGCAGCTCTCAAGGAAACTCCGTTTTCACCCTTTATGCTAAATGCCCATTGAGCGCATTGGACTGAAATGAAGTTTGCTGAGTATCGCACACAAACCAATGCTCCACATGCGGGTTTCACATGCTACCAACTCCACATTCAGAGACAACTTCAGCGCCAAAGCCGTTTTCCCCTAGCCCCAAATGCAAAGGTTCTGGAATCACATATTCGTCTCTGAGTATGATAGGTCAAGGCAACACTGCATGTTGGTACGGGCATATTGAAGAAGCATCAGCCGAGTGCTTCTTGTGGGAGAACAACTCCATTTGGCTCACCAACGTCACACACCGTCAGGCTTACAAGCAGCTCTCAAGGAAACTCCGTTTTCACCCTTTATGCTAAATGCCCATTGAGCGCATTGGACTGAAATGAAGTTTGCTGAGTATCGCACACAAACCAATGCTCCACATGCGGGTTTCACATGCTACCAACTCCACATTCAGAGACAACTTCAGCGCCAAAGCCGTTTTCCCCTAGCCCCAAATGCAAAGGTTCTGGAATCACATATTCGTCTCTGAGTATGATAGGTCAAGGCAACACTGCATGTTGGTGACGGGCATATTGAAGAAGCATCAGCCGAGTGCTTCTTGTGGGAGAACAACTCCATTTGGCTCACCAACGTCACACACCGTCAGGCTTACAAGCAGCTCTCAAGGAAACTCCGTTTTCACCCTTTATGCTAAATGCCCATTGAGCGCATTGGACTGAAATGAAGTTTGCTGAGTATCGCACACAAACCAATGCTCCACATGCGGGTTTCACATGCTACCAACTCCACATTCAGAGACAACTTCAGCGCCAAAGCCATTTTCCAATAGCCTCAAATGCAAAGGTTCTGGAATCACATATTCGTCTCTGAGTATGATAGGTCAAGGCAACACTGCATGTTGGTGACGGGCATATTGAAGAAGCATCAGCCGAGTGCTTGTTGTGGGAGAACAACTCCATTTGGCTCACCAACGTCACACACCGTCAGGCTTCCAAGCAGCTCTCAAGGAAACTCCGTTTTCACCCTTTATGCTAAATGCCCATTGAGCGCATTGGACTGAAATGAAGTTTGCTGAGTATCGCACACAAACCAATGCTCCACATGCGGGTTTCACATGCTACCAACTCCACATTCAGAGACAACTTCAGCGCCAAAGCCGTTTTCACCTAGCCCCAAATGCAAAGGTTCTGGAATCACATATTCGTCTCTGAGTATGATAGGTCAAGGCAACACTGCATGTTGGTGACGGGCATATTGAAGAAGCATCAGCCGAGTGCTTCTTGTGGGAGAACAACTCCATTTGGCTCACCAACGTCACACACCGTCAGGCTTACAAGCAGCTCTCAAGGAAACTCCGTTTTCACCCTTTATGCTAAATGCCCATTGAGCGCATTGGACTGAAATGAAGTTTGCTGAGTGTCGCACACAAACCAATGCTCCACATGCGGGTTTCACATGCTACCAACTCCACATTCAGAGACAACTTCAGCGCCAAAGCCGTTTTCACCTAGCCCCAAATGCAAAGGTTCTGGAATCACATATTCGTCTCTGAGTATGATAGGTCAAGGCAACACTGCATGTTGGTGACGGGCATATTGAAGAAGCATCAGCCGAGTGCTTCTTGTGGGAGAACAACTCCATTTGGCTCACCAACGTCACACACCGTCAGGCTTCCAAGCAGCTCTCAAGGAAACTCCGTTTTCACCCTTTATGCTAAATGCCCATTGAGCGCATTGGACTGAAATGAAGTTTGCTGAGTATCGCACACAAACCAATGCTCCACATGCGGGTTTCACATGCTACCAACTCCACATTCAGAGACAACTTCAGCGCCAAAGCCGTTTTCCCCTAGCCCCAAATGCAAAGGTTCTGGAATCACATATTCGTCTCTGAGTATGATAGGTCAAGGCAACACTGCATGTTGGTGACGGGCATATTGAAGAAGCATCAGCCGAGTGCTTCTTGTGGGAGAACAACTCCATTTGGCTCAAAAACGTCACACACCGTCAGGCTTACAAGCAGCTCTCAAGGAAACTCCGTTTTCACCCTTTATGCTAAATGCCCATTGAGCGCATTGGACTGAAATGAAGTTTGCTGAGTATCGCACCCAAACCAATGCTCCACATGCGGGTTTCACATGCTACCAACTCCACATTCAGAGACAACTTCAGCGCCAAAGCCATTTTCCAATAGCCTCAAATGCAAAGGTTCTGGAATCACATATTCGTCTCTGAGTATGATAGGTCAAGGCAACACTGCATGTTATTACAGGCATATTGAAGAAGCATCAGCCGAGTGCTTCTTGTGGGAGAACAACTCCATTTGGCTCACCAACGTCACACACCGTCAGGCTTCCAAGCAGCTCTCAAGGAAACTCCGTTTTCACCCTTTATGCTAAATGCCCATTGAGCGCATTGGACTGAAATGAAGTTTGCTGAGTATCGCACACAAACCAATGCTCCACATGCGGGTTTCACATGCTACCAACTCCACATTCAGAGACAACTTCAGCGCCAAAGCCGTTTTCCCCTAGCCCCAAATGCAAAGGTTCTGGAATCACATATTCGTCTCTGAGTATGATAGGTCAAGGCAACACTGCATGTTGGTGACGGGCATATTGAAGAAGCATCAGCCGAGTGCTTCTTGTGGGAGAACAACTCCATTTGGCTCACCAACGTCACACACCGTCAGGCTTACAAGCAGCTCTCAAGGAAACTCCGTTTTCACCCTTTATGCTAAATGCCCATTGAGCGCATTGGACTGAAATGAAGTTTGCTGAGTATCGCACACAAACCAATGCTCCACATGCGGGTTTCACATGCTACCAACTCCACATTCAGAGACAACTTCAGCGCCAAAGCCGTTTTCCCCTAGCCCCAAATGCAAAGGTTCTGGAATCACATATTCGTCTCTGAGTATGATAGGTCAAGGCAACACTGCATGTTGGTACGGGCATATTGAAGAAGCATCAGCCGAGTGCTTCTTGTGGGAGAACAACTCCATTTGGCTCACCAACGTCACACACCGTCAGGCTTACAAGCAGCTCTCAAGGAAACTCCGTTTTCACCCTTTATGCTAAATGCCCATTGAGCGCATTGGACTGAAATGAAGTTTGCTGAGTATCGCACACAAACCAATGCTCCACATGCGGGTTTCACATGCTACCAACTCCACATTCAGAGACAACTTCAGCGCCAAAGCCGTTTTCCCCTAGCCCCAAATGCAAAGGTTCTGGAATCACATATTCGTCTCTGAGTATGATAGGTCAAGGCAACACTGCATGTTGGTGACGGGCATATTGAAGAAGCATCAGCCGAGTGCTTCTTGTGGGAGAACAACTCCATTTGGCTCACCAACGTCACACACCATCAGGCTTACAAGCAGCTCTCAAGGAAACTCCGTTTTCACCCTTTATGCTAAATGCCCATTGAGCGCATTGGACTGAAATGAAGTTTGCTGAGTATCGCACACAAACCAATGCTCCACATGCGGGTTTCACATGCTACCAACTCCACATTCAGAGACAACTTCAGCGCCAAAGCCGTTTTCGCCTAGCCCCAAACGCAAAGGTTCTGGAATCACATATTCGTCTCTGAGTATGATAGGTCAAGGCAACACTGCATGTTGGTGACGGGCATATTGAAGAAGCATCAGCCGAGTGCTTCTTGTGGGAGAACAACTCCATTTGGCTCACCAACGTCACACACCGTCAGGCTTCCAAGCAGCTCTCAAGGAAACTCCGTTTTCACCCTTTATGCTAAATGCCCATTGAGCGCATTGGACTGAAATGAAGTTTGCTGAGTATCGCACACAAACCAATGCTCCACATGCGGGTTTCACATGCTACCAACTCCACATTCAGAGACAACTTCAGCGCCAAAGCCGTTTTCCCCTAGCCCCAAACGCAAAGGTTCTGGAATCACATATTCGTCTCTGAGTATGATAGGTCAAGGCAACACTGCATGTTGGTGACGGGCATATTGAAGAAGCATCAGCCGAGTGCTTCTTGTGGGAGAACAACTCCATTTGGCTCACCAACGTCACACACCGTCAGGCTTCCAAGCAGCTCTCAAGGAAACTCCGTTTTCACCCTTTATGCTAAATGCCCATTGAGCGCATTGGACTGAAATGAAGTTTGCTGAGTATCGCACACAAACCAATGCTCCACATGTGGGTTTCACATGCTACCAACTCCACATTCAGAGACAACTTCAGCGCCAAATCCGTTTTCCCCTAGCCCCAAATGCAAAGGTTCTGGAATCACATATTCGTCTCTGAGTATGATAGGTCAAGGCAACACTGCATGTTGGTACGGGCATATTGAAGAAGCATCAGCCGAGTGCTTCTTGTGGGAGAACAACTCCATTTGGCTCACCAACGTCACACACCGTCAGGCTTCCAAGCAGCTCTCAAGGAAACTCCGTTTTCACCCTTTATGCTAAATGCCCATTGAGCGCATTGGACTGAAATGAAGTTTGCTGAGTATCGCACACAAACCAATGCTCCACATGCGGGTTTCACATGCTACCAACTCCACATTCAGAGACAACTTCAGCGCCAAAGCCGTTTTCGCCTAGCCCCAAATGCAAAGGTTCTGGAATCACATATTCGTCTCTGAGTATGATAGGTCAAGGCAACACTGCATGTTGGTACGGGCATATTGAAGAAGCATCAGCCGAGTGCTTCTTGTGGGAGAACAACTCCATTTGGCTCACCAACGTCACACACCGTCAGGCTTACAAGCAGCTCTCAAGGAAACTCCGTTTTCACCCTTTATGCTAAATGCCCATTGAGCGCATTGGACTGAAATGAAGTTTGCTGAGTATCGCACACAAACCAATGCTCCACATGCGGGTTTCACATGCTACCAACTCCACATTCAGAGACAACTTCAGCGCCAAAGCCGTTTTTGCCTAGCCCCAAATGCAAAGGTTCTGGAATCACATATTCGTCTCTGAGTATGATAGGTCAAGGCAACACTGCATGTTGGTACGGGCATATTGAAGAAGCATCAGCCGAGTGCTTCTTGTGGGAGAACAACTCCATTTGGCTCACCAACGTCACACACCGTCAGGCTTACAAGCAGCTCTCAAGGAAACTCCGTTTTCACCCTTTATGCTAAATGCCCATTGAGCGCATTGGACTGAAATGAAGTTTGCTGAGTATCGCACACAAACCAATGCTCCACATGCGGGTTTCACATGCTACCAACTCCACATTCAGAGACAACTTCAGCGCCAAAGCCGTTTTCGCCTAGCCCCAAATGCAAAGGTTCTGGAATCACATATTCGTCTCTGAGTATGATAGGTCAAGGCAACACTGCATGTTGGTGACGGGCATATTGAAGAAGCATCAGCCGAGTGCTTCTTGTGGGAGAACAACTCCATTTGGCTCACCAACGTCACACACCGTCAGGCTTACAAGCAGCTCTCAAGGAAACTCCGTTTTCACCCTTTATGCTAAATGCCCATTGAGCGCATTGGACTGAAATGAAGTTTGCTGAGTATCGCACACAAACCAATGCTCCACATGCGGGTTTCACATGCTACCAACTCCACATTCAGAGACAACTTCAGCGCCAAAGCCGTTTTCCCCTAGCCCCAAATGCAAAGGTTCTGGAATCACATATTCGTCTCTGAGTATGATAGGTCAAGGCAACACTGCATGTTGGTGACGGGCATATTGAAGAAGCATCAGCCGAGTGCTTCTTGTGGGAGAACAACTCCATTTGGCTCACCAACGTCACACACCGTCAGGCTTACAAGCAGCTCTCAAGGAAACTCCGTTTTCACCCTTTATGCTAAATGCCCATTGAGCGCATTGGACTGAAATGAAGTTTGCTGAGTATCGCACACAAACCAATGCTCCACATGTGGGTTTCACATGCTACCAACTCCACATTCAGAGACAACTTCAGCGCCAAATCCGTTTTCCCCTAGCCCCAAATGCAAAGGTTCTGGAATCACATATTCGTCTCTGAGTATGATAGGTCAAGGCAACACTGCATGTTGGTGACGGGCATATTGAAGAAGCATCAGCCGAGTGCTTCTTGTGGGAGAACAACTCCATTTGGCTCACCAACGTCACACACCGTCAGGCTTCCAAGCAGCTCTCAAGGAAACTCCGTTTTCACCCTTTATGCTAAATGCCCATTGAGCGCATTGGACTGAAATGAAGTTTGCTGAGTATCGCACACAAACCAATGCTCCACATGCGGGTTTCACATGCTACCAACTCCACATTCAGAGACAACTTCAGCGCCAAAGCCGTTTTCCCCTAGCCCCAAATGCAAAGGTTCTGGAATCACATATTCGTCTCTGAGTATGATAGGTCAAGGCAACACTGCATGTTGGTGACGGGCATATTGAAGAAGCATCAGCCGAGTGCTTCTTGTGGGAGAACAACTCCATTTGGCTCACCAACGTCACACACCGTCAGGCTTCCAAGCAGCTCTCAAGGAAACTCCGTTTTCACCCTTTATGCTAAATGCCCATTGAGCGCATTGGACTGAAATGAAGTTTGCTGAGTATCGCACACAAACCAATGCTCCACATGCGGGTTTCACATGCTACCAACTCCACATTCAGAGACAACTTCAGCGCCAAAGCCGTTTTCACCTAGCCCCAAATGCAAAGGTTCTGGAATCACATATTCGTCTCTGAGTATGATAGGTCAAGGCAACACTGCATGTTGGTGACGGGCATATTGAAGAAGCATCAGCCGAGTGCTTCTTGTGGGAGAACAACTCCATTTGGCTCACCAACGTCACACACCGTCAGGCTTCCAAGCAGCTCTCAAGGAAACTCCGTTTTCACCCTTTATGCTAAATGCCCATTGAGCGCATTGGACTGAAATGAAGTTTGCTGAGTATCGCACACAAACCAATGCTCCACATGCGGGTTTCACATGCTACCCACTCCACATTCAGAGACAACTTCAGCGCCAAAGCCGTTTTCCCCTAGCCCCAAATGCAAAGGTTCTGGAATCACATATTCGTCTCTGAGTATGATAGGTCAAGGCAACACTGCATGTTGGTGACGGGCATATTGAAGAAGCATCAGCCGAGTGCTTCTTGTGGGAGAACAACTCCATTTGGCTCACCAACGTCACACACCGTCAGGCTTACAAGCAGCTCTCAAGGAAACTCCGTTTTCACCCTTTATGCTAAATGCCCATTGAGCGCATTGGACTGAAATGAAGTTTGCTGAGTATCGCACACAAACCAATGCTCCACATGTGGGTTTCACATGCTACCAACTCCACATTCAGAGACAACTTCAGCGCCAAATCCGTTTTCCCCTAGCCCCAAATGCAAAGGTTCTGGAATCACATATTCGTCTCTGAGTATGATAGGTCAAGGCAACACTGCATGTTGGTGACGGGCATATTGAAGAAGCATCAGCCGAGTGCTTCTTGTGGGAGAACAACTCCATTTGGCTCACCAACGTCACACACCGTCAGGCTTCCAAGCAGCTCTCAAGGAAACTCCGTTTTCACCCTTTATGCTAAATGCCCATTGAGCGCATTGGACTGAAATGAAGTTTGCTGAGTATCGCACACAAACCAATGCTCCACATGCGGGTTTCACATGCTACCAACTCCACATTCAGAGACAACTTCAGCGCCAAAGCCGTTTTCCCCTAGCCCCAAATGCAAAGGTTCTGGAATCACATATTCGTCTCTGAGTATGATAGGTCAAGGCAACACTGCATGTTGGTGACGGGCATATTGAAGAAGCATCAGCCGAGTGCTTCTTGTGGGAGAACAACTCCATTTGGCTCACCAACGTCACACACCATCAGGCTTACAAGCAGCTCTCAAGGAAACTCCGTTTTCACCCTTTATGCTAAATGCCCATTGAGCGCATTGGACTGAAATGAAGTTTGCTGAGTATCGCACACAAACCAATGCTCCACATGCGGGTTTCACATGCTACCAACTCCACATTCAGAGACAACTTCAGCGCCAAAGCTGTTTTCGCCTAGCCCCAAACGCAAAGGTTCTGGAATCACATATTCGTCTCTGAGTATGATAGGTCAAGGCAACACTGCATGTTGGTGACGGGCATATTGAAGAAGCATCAGCCGAGTGCTTCTTGTGGCAGAACAACTCCATTTGGCTCACCAACGTCACACACCGTCAGGCTTCCAAGCAGCTCTCAAGGAAACTCCGTTTTCACCCTTTATGCTAAATGCCCATTGTGCGCATTGGACTGAAATGAAGTTTGCTGAGTATCGCACACAAACCAATGCTCCACATGCGGGTTTCACATGCTACCAACTCCACATTCAGAGACAACTTCAGTGCCAAAGCCGTTTTCCCCTAGCCCCAAATGCAAAGGTTCTGGAATCACATATTCGTCTCTGAGTATGATAGGTCAAGGCAACACTGCATGTTGGTACGGGCATATTGAAGAAGCATCAGCCGAGTGCTTCTTGTGGGAGAACAACTCCATTTGGCTCACCAACGTCACACACCGTCAGGCTTCCAAGCAGCTCTCAAGGAAACTCCGTTTTCACCCTTTATGCTAAATGCCCATTGAGCGCATTGGACTGAAATGAAGTTTGCTGAGTGTCGGACACAAACCAATGCTCCACATGCGGGTTTCACATGCTACCAACTCCACATTCAGAGACAACTTCAGCGCCAAAGCCGTTTTCCCCTAGCCCCAAATGCAAAGGTTCTGGAATCACATATTCGTCTCTGAGTATGATAGGTCAAGGCAACACTGCATGTTGGTACGGGCATATTGAAGAAGCATCAGCCGAGTGCTTCTTGTGGGAGAACAACTCCATTTGGCTCACCAACGTCACACACCGTCAGGCTTACAAGCAGCTCTCAAGGAAACTCCGTTTTCACCCTTTATGCTAAATGCCCATTGAGCGCATTGGACTGAAATGAAGTTTGCTGAGTATCGCACACAAACCAATGCTCCACATGCGGGTTTCACATGCTACCAACTCCACATTCAGAGACAACTTCAGCGCCAAAGCCATTTTCACCTAGCCCCAAATGCAAAGGTTCTGGAATCACATATTCGTCTCTGAGTATGATAGGTCAAGGCAACACTGCATGTTGGTGACGGGCATATTGAAGAAGCATCAGCCGAGTGCTTCTTGTGGGAGAACAACTCCATTTGGCTCACCAACGTCACACACCGTCAGGCTTCCAAGCAGCTCTCAAGGAAACTCCGTTTTCACCCTTTATGCTAAATGCCCATTGAGCGCATTGGACTGAAATGAAGTTTGCTGAGTATCGCACACAAACCAATGCTCCACATGCGGGTTTCACATGCTACCAACTCCACATTCAGAGACAACTTCAGCGCCAAAGCCATTTTCCAATAGCCTCAAATGCAAAGTTTCTGGAATCACATATTCGTCTCTGAGTATGATAGGTCAAGGCAACACTGCATGTTATTACAGGCATATTGAAGAAGCATCAGCCGAGTGCTTCTTGTGGGAGAACAACTCCATTTGGCTCACCAACGTCACACACCGTCAGGCTTCCAAGCAGCTCTCAAGGAAACTCCGTTTTCACCCTTTATGCTAAATGCCCATTGAGCGCATTGGACTGAAATGAATTTTGCTGAGTGTCGCACACAAACCAATGCTCCACATGCGGGTTTCACATGCTACCAACTCCACATTCAGAGACAACTTCAGCGCCAAAGCCGTTTTCCCCTAGCCCCAAATGCAAAGGTTCTGGAATCACATATTCGTCTCTGAGTATGATAGGTCAAGGCAACACTGCATGTTGGTACGGGCATATTGAAGAAGCATCAGCCGAGTGCTTCTTGTGGGAGAACAACTCCATTTGGCTCACCAACGTCACACACCGTCAGGCTTCCAAGCAGCTCTCAAGGAAACTCCGTATTCACCCTTTATGCTAAATGCCCATTGAGCGCATTGGACTGAAATGAAGTTTGCTGAGTATCGCACACAAACCAATGCTCCACATGCGGGTTTCACATGCTACCAACTCCACATTCAGAGACAACTTCAGCGCCAAAGCCGTTTTCACCTAGCCCCAAATGCAAAGGTTCTGGAATCACATATTCGTCTCTGAGTATGATAGGTCAAGGCAACACTGCATGTTGGTGACGGGCATATTGAAGAAGCATCAGCCGAGTGCTTCTTGTGGGAGAACAACTCCATTTGGCTCACCAACGTCACACACCGTCAGGCTTACAAGCAGCTCTCAAGGAAACTCCGTATTCACCCTTTATGCTAAATGCCCATTGAGCGCATTGGACTGAAATGAAGTTTGCTGAGTATCGCACACAAACCAATGCTCCACATGCGGGTTTCACATGCTACCAACTCCACATTCAGAGACAACTTCAGCGCCAAAGCCATGTTCCAATAGCCTCAAATGCAAAGGTTCTGGAATCACATATTCGTCTCTGAGTATGATAGGTCAAGGCAACACTGCATGTTATTACAGGCATATTGAAGAAGCATCAGCCGAGTGCTTCTTGTGGGAGAACAACTCCATTTGGCTCACCAACGTCACACACCGTCAGGCTTCCAAGCAGCTCTCAAGGAAACTCCGTTTTCACCCTTTATGCTAAATGCCCATTGAGCGCATTGGACTGAAATGAAGTTTGCTGAGTATCGCACACAAACCAATGCTCCACATGCGGGTTTCACATGCTACCAACTCCACATTCAGAGACAACTTCAGCGCCAAAGCCATTTTCACCTAGCCCCAAATGCAAAGGTTCTGGAATCACATATTCGTCTCTGAGTATGATAGGTCAAGGCAACACTGCATGTTGGTGACGGGCATATTGAAGAAGCATCAGCCGAGTGCTTCTTGTGGGAGAACAACTCCATTTGGCTCACCAACGTCACACACCGTCAGGCTTCCAAGCAGCTCTCAAGGAAACTCCGTTTTCACCCTTTATGCTAAATGCCCATTGAGCGCATTGGACTGAAATGAAGTTTGCTGAGTATCGCACACAAACCAATGCTCCACATGCGGGTTTCACATGCTACCAACTCCACATTCAGAGACAACTTCAGCGCCAAAGCCATTTTCCAATAGCCTCAAATGCAAAGGTTCTGGAATCACATATTCGTCTCTGAGTATGATAGGTCAAGGCAACACTGCATGTTATTACAGGCATATTGAAGAAGCATCAGCCGAGTGCTTCTTGTGGGAGAACAACTCCATTTGGCTCACCAACGTCACACACCGTCAGGCTTCCAAGCAGCTCTCAAGGAAACTCCGTTTTCACCCTTTATGCTAAATGCCCATTGAGCGCATTGGACTGAAATGAAGTTTGCTGAGTATCGCACACAAACCAATGCTCCACATGCGGGTTTCACATGCTACCAACTCCACATTCAGAGACAACTTCAGCGCCAAAGCCGTTTTCGCCTAGCCCCAAATGCAAAGGTTCTGGAATCACATATTCGTCTCTGAGTATGATAGGTCAAGGCAACACTGCATGTTGGTACGGGCATATTGAAGAAGCATCAGCCGAGTGCTTCTTGTGGGAGAACAACTCCATTTGGCTCACCAACGTCACACACCGTCAGGCTTCCAAGCAGCTCTCAAGGAAACTCCGTTTTCACCCTTTATGCTAAATGCCCATTGAGCGCATTGGACTGAAATGAAGTTTGCTGAGTATCGCACACAAACCAATGCTCCACATGCGGGTTTCACATGCTACCAACTCCACATTCAGAGACAACTTCAGCGCCAAAGCCGTTTTCCCCTAGCCCCAAATGCAAAGGTTCTGGAATCACATATTCGTCTCTGAGTATGATAGGTCAAGGCAACACTGCATGTTGGTACGGGCATATTGAAGAAGCATCAGCCGAGTGCTTCTTGTGGGAGAACAACTCCATTTGGCTCACCAACGTCACACACCGTCAGGCTTACAAGCAGCTCTCAAGGAAACTCCGTTTTCACCCTTTATGCTAAATGCCCATTGAGCGCATTGGACTGAAATGAAGTTTGCTGAGTATCGCACACAAACCAATGCTCCACATGCGGGTTTCACATGCTACCAACTCCACATTCAGAGACAACTTCAGCGCCAAAGCCATTTTCCAATAGCCTCAAATGCAAAGGTTCTGGAATCACATATTCGTCTCTGAGTATGATAGGTCAAGGCAACACTGCATGTTGGTACGGGCATATTGAAGAAGCATCAGCCGAGTGCTTCTTGTGGGAGAACAGCTCCATTTGGCTCACCAACGTCACACACCGTCAGGCTTCCAAGCAGCTCTCAAGGAAACTCCGTTTTCACCCTTTATGCTAAATGCCCATTGAGCCCACTGGACTGAAATGAAGTTTGCTGAGTGTCGCACACAAACCAATGCTCCACATGCGGGTTTCACATGCTACCAACTCCACATTCAGAGACAACTTCAGCGCCAAAGCCGTTTTCCCCTAGCCCCAAATGCAAAGGTTCTGGAATCACATATTCGTCTCTGAGTATGATAGGTCAAGGCAACACTGCATGTTGGTACGGGCATATTGAAGAAGCATCAGCCGAGTGCTTCTTGTGGGAGAACAACTCCATTTGGCTCACCAACGTCACACACCGTCAGGCTTACAAGCAGCTCTCAAGGAAACTCCGTTTTCACCCTTTATGCTAAATGCCCATTGAGCGCATTGGACTGAAATGAAGTTTGCTGAGTATCGCACACAAACCAATGCTCCACATGCGGGTTTCACATGCTACCAACTCCACATTCAGAGACAACTTCAGCGCCAAAGCCGTTTTCCCCTAGCCCCAAATGCAAAGGTTCTGGAATCACATATTCGTCTCTGAGTATGATAGGTCAAGGCAACACTGCATGTTGGTACGGGCATATTGAAGAAGCATCAGCCGAGTGCTTCTTGTGGGAGAACAACTCCATTTGGCTCAACAACGTCACACACCGTCAGGCTTCCAAGCAGCTCTCAAGGAAACTCCGTTTTCACCCTTTATGCTAAATGCCCATTGAGCGCATTGGACTGAAATGAAGTTTGCTGAGTATCGCACACAAACCAATGCTCCACATGCGGGTTTCACATGCTACCAACTCCACATTCAGAGACAACTTCAGCGCCAAAGCCGTTTTCCAATAGCCTCAAATGCAAAGGTTCTGGAATCACATATTCGTCTCTGAGTATGATAGGTCAAGGCAACACTGCATGTTGGTACGGGCATATTGAAGAAGCATCAGCCGAGTGCTTCTTGTGGGAGAACAACTCCATTTGGCTCACCAACGTCACACACCGTCAGGCTTCCAAGCAGCTCTCAAGGAAACTCCGTTTTCACCCTTTATGCTAAATGCCCATTGAGCGCATTGGACTGAAATGAAGTTTGCTGAGTGTCGCACACAAACCAATGCTCCACATGCGGGTTTCACATGCTACCAACTCCACATTCAGAGACAACTTCAGCGCCAAAGCCGTTTTCCCCTAGCCCCAAATGCAAAGGTTCTGGAATCACATATTCGTCTCTGAGTATGATAGGTCAAGGCAACACTGCATGTTGGTACGGGCATATTGAAGAAGCATCAGCCGAGTGCTTCTTGTGGGAGAACAACTCCATTTGGCTCAACAACGTCACACACCGTCAGGCTTCCAAGCAGCTCTCAAGGAAACTCCGTTTTCACCCTTTATGCTAAATGCCCATTGAGCGCATTGGACTGAAATGAAGTTTGCTGAGTATCGCACACAAACCAATGCTCCACATGCGGGTTTCACATGCTACCAACTCCACATTCAGAGACAACTTCAGCGCCAAAGCCGTTTTCCCCTAGCCCCAAATGCAAAGGTTCTGGAATCACATATTCGTCTCTGAGTATGATAGGTCAAGGCAACACTGCATGTTGGTGACGGGCATATTGAAGAAGCATCAGCCGAGTGCTTCTTGTGGGAGAACAACTCCATTTGGCTCACCAACGTCACACACCGTCAGGCTTCCAAGCAGCTCTCAAGGAAACTCCGTTTTCACCCTTTATGCTAAATGCCCATTGAGCGCATTGGACTGAAATGAAGTTTGCTGAGTATCGCACACAAACCAATGCTCCACATGCGGGTTTCACATGCTACCAACTCCACATTCAGAGACAACTTCAGCGCCAAAGCCATTTTCCAATAGCCTCAAATGCAAAGGTTCTGGAATCACATATTCGTCTCTGAGTATGATAGGTCAAGGCAACACTGCATGTTATTACAGGCATATTGAAGAAGCATCAGCCGAGTGCTTCTTGTGGGAGAACAACTCCATTTGGCTCACCAACGTCACACACCGTCAGGCTTACAAGCAGCTCTCAAGGAAACTCCGTTTTCACCCTTTATGCTAAATGCCCATTGAGCGCATTGGACTGAAATGAAGTTTGCTGAGTATCGCACACAAACCAATGCTCCACATGCGGGTTTCACATGCTACCAACTCCACATTCAGAGACAACTTCAGCGCCAAAGCCATTTTCCAATAGCCTCAAATGCAAAGGTTCTGGAATCACATATTCGTCTCTGAGTATGATAGGTCAAGGCAACACTGCATGTTATTACAGGCATATTGAAGAAGCATCAGCCGAGTGCTTCTTGTGGGAGAACAACTCCATTTGGCTCACCAACGTCACACACCGTCAGGCTTCCAAGCAGCTCTCAAGGAAACTCCGTTTTCACCCTTTATGCTAAATGCCCATTGAGCGCATTGGACTGAAATGAAGTTTGCTGAGTATCGCACACAAACCAATGCTCCACATGCGGGTTTCACATGCTACCAACTCCACATTCAGAGACAACTTCAGCGCCAAAGCCGTTTTCACCTAGCCCCAAATGCAAAGGTTCTGGAATCACATATTCGTCTCTGAGTATGATAGGTCAAGGCAACACTGCATGTTGGTGACGGGCATATTGAAGAAGCATCAGCCGAGTGCTTCTTGTGGGAGAACAACTCCATTTGGCTCACCAACGTCACACACCGTCAGGCTTACAAGCAGCTCTCAAGGAAACTCCGTTTTCACCCTTTATGCTAAATGCCCATTGAGCGCATTGGACTGAAATGAAGTTTGCTGAGTGTCGCACACAAACCAATGCTCCACATGCGGGTTTCACATGCTACCAACTCCACATTCAGAGACAACTTCAGCGCCAAAGCCGTTTTCCCCTAGCCCCAAATGCAAAGGTTCTGGAATCACATATTCGTCTCTGAGTATGATAGGTCAAGGCAACACTGCATGTTGGTGACGGGCATATTGAAGAAGCATCAGCCGAGTGCTTCTTGTGGGAGAACAACTCCATTTGGCTCACCAACGTCACACACCGTCAGGCTTCCAAGCAGCTCTCAAGGAAACTCCGTTTTCACCCTTTATGCTAAATGCCCATTGAGCGCATTGGACTGAAATGAAGTTTGCTGAGTATCGCACACAAACCAATGCTCCACATGCGGGTTTCACATGCTACCAACTCCACATTCAGAGACAACTTCAGTGCCAATGCCGTTTTCCCCCTAGCCCCAAATGCAAAGGTTCTGGAATCACATATTCGTCTCTGAGTATGATAGGTCAAGGCAACACTGCATGTTGGTACGGGCATATTGAAGAAGCATCAGCCGAGTGCTTCTTGTGGGAGAACAACTCCATTTGGCTCAACAACGTCACACACCGTCAGGCTTCCAAGCAGCTCTCAAGGAAACTCCGTTTTCACCCTTTATGCTAAATGCCCATTGAGCGCATTGGACTGAAATGAAGTTTGCTGAGTATCACACACAAACCAATGCTCCACATGCGGGTTTCACATGCTACCAACTCCACATTCAGAGACAACTTCAGCGCCAAAGCCGTTTTCACCTAGCCCCAAATGCAAAGGTTCTGGAATCACATATTCGTCTCTGAGTATGATAGGTCAAGGCAACACTGCATGTTGGTACGGGCATATTGAAGAAGCATCAGCCGAGTGCTTCTTGTGGGAGAACAACTCCATTTGGCTCACCAACGTCACACACCGTCAGGCTTCCAAGCAGCTCTCAAGGAAACTCCGTTTTCACCCTTTATGCTAAATGCCCATTGAGCGCATTGGACTGAAATGAAGTTTGCTGAGTATCGCACACAAACCAATGCTCCACATGCGGGTTTCACATGCTACCAACTCCACATTCAGAGACAACTTCAGCGCCAAAGCCGTTTTCCCCTAGCCCCAAATGCAAAGGTTCTGGAATCACATATTCGTCTCTGAGTATGATAGGTCAAGGCAACACTGCATGTTGGTACGGGCATATTGAAGAAGCATCAGCCGAGTGCTTCTTGTGGGAGAACAACTCCATTTGGCTCACCAACGTCACACACCGTCAGGCTTACAAGCAGCTCTCAAGGAAACTCCGTTTTCACCCTTTATGCTAAATGCCCATTGAGCGCATTGGACTGAAATGAAGTTTGCTGAGTATCGCACACAAACCAATGCTCCACATGCGGGTTTCACATGCTACCAACTCCACATTCAGAGACAACTTCAGCGCCAAAGCCGTTTTCGCCTAGCCCCAAATGCAAAGGTTCTGGAATCACATATTCGTCTCTGAGTATGATAGGTCAAGGCAACACTGCATGTTGGTACGGGCATATTGAAGAAGCATCAGCCGAGTGCTTCTTGTGGGAGAACAACTCCATTTGGCTCACCAACGTCACACACCGTCAGGCTTCCAAGCAGCTCTCAAGGAAACTCCGTTTTCACCCTTTATGCTAAATGCCCATTGAGCGCATTGGACTGAAATGAAGTTTGCTGAGTATCGCACACAAACCAATGCTCCACATGCGGGTTTCACATGCTACCAACTCCACATTCAGAGACAACTTCAGTGCCAATGCCGTTTTCCCCTAGCCCCAAATGCAAAGGTTCTGGAATCACATATTCGTCTCTGAGTATGATAGGTCAAGGCAACACTGCATGTTGGTACGGGCATATTGAAGAAGCATCAGCCGAGTGCTTCTTGTGGGAGAACAACTCCATTTGGCTCAACAACGTCACACACCGTCAGGCTTACAAGCAGCTCTCAAGGAAACTCCGTTTTCACCCTTTATGCTAAATGCCCATTGAGCGCATTGGACTGAAATGAAGTTTGCTGAGTATCACACACAAACCAATGCTCCACATGCGGGTTTCACATGCTACCAACTCCACATTCAGAGACAACTTCAGCGCCAAAGCCGTTTTCACCTAGCCCCAAATGCAAAGGTTCTGGAATCACATATTCGTCTCTGAGTATGATAGGTCAAGGCAACACTGCATGTTGGTACGGGCATATTGAAGAAGCATCAGCCGAGTGCTTCTTGTGGGAGAACAACTCCATTTGGCTCACCAACGTCACACACCGTCAGGCTTCCAAGCAGCTCTCAAGGAAACTCCGTTTTCACCCTTTATGCTAAATGCCCATTGAGCGCATTGGACTGAAATGAAGTTTGCTGAGTATCGCACACAAACCAATGCTCCACATGCGGGTTTCACATGCTACCAACTCCACATTCAGAGACAACTTCAGCGCCAAAGCCGTTTTCCCCTAGCCTCAAATGCAAAGGTTCTGGAATCACATATTCGTCTCTGAGTATGATAGGTCAAGGCAACACTGCATGTTGGTGACGGGCATATTGAAGAAGCATCAGCCGAGTGCTTCTTGTGGGAGAACAACTCCATTTGGCTCACCAACGTCACACACCGTCAGGCTTACAAGCAGCTCTCAAGGAAACTCCGTTTTCACCCTTTATGCTAAATGCCCATTGAGCGCATTGGACTGAAATGAAGTTTGCTGAGTATCGCACACAAACCAATGCTCCACATGCGGGTTTCACATGCTACCAACTCCACATTCAGAGACAACTTCAGCGCCAAAGCCGTTTTCCAATAGCCTCAAATGCAAAGGTTCTGGAATCACATATTCGTCTCTGAGTATGATAGGTCAAGGCAACACTGCATGTTATTACAGGCATATTGAAGAAGCATCAGCCGAGTGCTTCTTGTGGGAGAACAACTCCATTTGGCTCACCAACGTCACACACCGTCAGGCTTCCAAGCAGCTCTCAAGGAAACTCCGTTTTCACCCTTTATGCTAAATGCCCATTGAGCGCATTGGACTGAAATGAAGTTTGCTGAGTATCGCACACAAACCAATGCTCCACATGCGGGTTTCACATGCTACCAACTCCACATTCAGAGACAACTTCAGCGCCAAAGCCGTTTTCCCCTAGCCCCAAATGCAAAGGTTCTGGAATCACATATTCGTCTCTGAGTATGATAGGTCAAGGCAACACTGCATGTTGGTGACGGGCATATTGAAGAAGCATCAGCCGAGTGCTTCTTGTGGGAGAACAACTCCATTTGGCTCACCAACGTCACACACCGTCAGGCTTCCAAGCAGCTCTCAAGGAAACTCCGTTTTCACCCTTTATGCTAAATGCCCATTGAGCGCATTGGACTGAAATGAAGTTTGCTGAGTGTCGGACACAAACCAATGCTCCACATGCGGGTTTCACATGCTACCAACTCCACATTCAGAGACAACTTCAGCGCCAAAGCCGTTTTCCCCTAGCCCCAAATGCAAAGGTTCTGGAATCACATATTCGTCTCTGAGTATGATAGGTCAAGGCAACACTGCATGTTGGTACGGGCATATTGAAGAAGCATCAGCCGAGTGCTTCTTGTGGGAGAACAACTCCATTTGGCTCAACAACGTCACACACCGTCAGGCTTCCAAGCAGCTCTCAAGGAAACTCCGTTTTCACCCTTTATGCTAAATGCCCATTGAGCGCATTGGACTGAAATGAAGTTTGCTGAGTATCGCACACAAACCAATGCTCCACATGCGGGTTTCACATGCTACCAACTCCACATTCAGAGACAACTTCAGCGCCAAAGCCGTTTTCACCTAGCCCCAAATGCAAAGGTTCTGGAATCACATATTCGTCTCTGAGTATGATAGGTCAAGGCAACACTGCATGTTGGTGACGGGCATATTGAAGAAGCATCAGCCGAGTGCTTCTTGTGGGAGAACAACTCCATTTGGCTCACCAACGTCACACACCGTCAGGCTTACAAGCAGCTCTCAAGGAAACTCCGTTTTCACCCTTTATGCTAAATGCCCATTGAGCGCATTGGACTGAAATGAAGTTTGCTGAGTATCGCACACAAACCAATGCTCCACATGCGGGTTTCACATGCTACCAACTCCACATTCAGAGACAACTTCAGCGCCAAAGCCGTTTTCGCCTAGCCCCAAATGCAAAGGTTCTGGAATCACATATTCGTCTCTGAGTATGATAGGTCAAGGCAACACTGCATGTTGGTACGGGCATATTGAAGAAGCATCAGCCGAGTGCTTCTTGTGGGAGAACAACTCCATTTGGCTCACCAACGTCACACACCGTCAGGCTTCCAAGCAGCTCTCAAGGAAACTCCGTTTTCACCCTTTATGCTAAATGCCCATTGAGCGCATTGGACTGAAATGAAGTTTGCTGAGTATCGCACACAAACCAATGCTCCACATGCGGGTTTCACATGCTACCAACTCCACATTCAGAGACAACTTCAGCGCCAAAGCCGTTTTCCCCTAGCCCCAAATGCAAAGGTTCTGGAATCACATATTCGTCTCTGAGTATGATAGGTCAAGGCAACACTGCATGTTGGTACGGGCATATTGAAGAAGCATCAGCCGAGTGCTTCTTGTGGGAGAACAACTCCATTTGGCTCACCAACGTCACACACCGTCAGGCTTACAAGCAGCTCTCAAGGAAACTCCGTTTTCACCCTTTATGCTAAATGCCCATTGAGCGCATTGGACTGAAATGAAGTTTGCTGAGTATCGCACACAAACCAATGCTCCACATGCGGGTTTCACATGCTACCAACTCCACATTCAGAGACAACTTCAGCGCCAAAGCCATTTTCCAATAGCCTCAAATGCAAAGGTTCTGGAATCACATATTCGTCTCTGAGTATGATAGGTCAAGGCAACACTGCATGTTGGTGACGGGCATATTGAAGAAGCATCAGCCGAGTGCTTCTTGTGGGAGAACAGCTCCATTTGGCTCACCAACGTCACACACCGTCAGGCTTCCAAGCAGCTCTCAAGGAAACTCCGTTTTCACCCTTTATGCTAAATGCCCATTGAGCCCACTGGACTGAAATGAAGTTTGCTGAGTGTCGCACACAAACCAATGCTCCACATGCGGGTTTCACATGCTACCAACTCCACATTCAGAGACAACTTCAGCGCCAAAGCCGTTTTCCCCTAGCCCCAAATGCAAAGGTTCTGGAATCACATATTCGTCTCTGAGTATGATAGGTCAAGGCAACACTGCATGTTGGTACGGGCATATTGAAGAAGCATCAGCCGAGTGCTTCTTGTGGGAGAACAACTCCATTTGGCTCAACAACGTCACACACCGTCAGGCTTACAAGCAGCTCTCAAGGAAACTCCGTTTTCACCCTTTATGCTAAATGCCCATTGAGCGCATTGGACTGAAATGAAGTTTGCTGAGTATCGCACACAAACCAATGCTCCACATGCGGGTTTCACATGCTACCAACTCCACATTCAGAGACAACTTCAGCGCCAAAGCCATTTTCCAATAGCCTCAAATGCAAAGGTTCTGGAATCACATATTCGTCTCTGAGTATGATAGGTCAAGGCAACACTGCATGTTGGTACGGGCATATTGAAGAAGCATCAGCCGAGTGCTTCTTGTGGGAGAACAGCTCCATTTGGCTCACCAACGTCACACACCGTCAGGCTTCCAAGCAGCTCTCAAGGAAACTCCGTTTTCACCCTTTATGCTAAATGCCCATTGAGCCCACTGGACTGAAATGAAGTTTGCTGAGTGTCGCACACAAACCAATGCTCCACATGCGGGTTTCACATGCTACCAACTCCACATTCAGAGACAACTTCAGCGCCAAAGCCGTTTTCCCCTAGCCCCAAATGCAAAGGTTCTGGAATCACATATTCGTCTCTGAGTATGATAGGTCAAGGCAACACTGCATGTTGGTACGGGCATATTGAAGAAGCATCAGCCGAGTGCTTCTTGTGGGAGAACAACTCCATTTGGCTCAACAACGTCACACACCGTCAGGCTTACAAGCAGCTCTCAAGGAAACTCCGTTTTCACCCTTTATGCTAAATGCCCATTGAGCGCATTGGACTGAAATGAAGTTTGCTGAGTATCGCACACAAACCAATGCTCCACATGCGGGTTTCACATGCTACCAACTCCACATTCAGAGACAACTTCAGCGCCAAAGCCGTTTTCCCCTAGCCCCAAATGCAAAGGTTCTGGAATCACATATTCGTCTCTGAGTATGATAGGTCAAGGCAACACTGCATGTTGGTACGGGCATATTGAAGAAGCATCAGCCGAGTGCTTCTTGTGGGAGAACAACTCCATTTGGCTCAACAACGTCACACACCGTCAGGCTTCCAAGCAGCTCTCAAGGAAACTCCGTTTTCACCCTTTATGCTAAATGCCCATTGAGCGCATTGGACTGAAATGAAGTTTGCTGAGTATCGCACACAAACCAATGCTCCACATGCGGGTTTCACATGCTACCAACTCCACATTCAGAGACAACTTCAGCGCCAAAGCCGTTTTCCCCTAGCCCCAAATGCAAAGGTTCTGGAATCACATATTCGTCTCTGAGTATGATAGGTCAAGGCAACACTGCATGTTGGTGACGGGCATATTGAAGAAGCATCAGCCGAGTGCTTCTTGTGGGAGAACAACTCCATTTGGCTCAACAACGTCACACACCGTCAGGCTTCCAAGCAGCTCTCAAGGAAACTCCGTTTTCACCCTTTATGCTAAATGCCCATTGAGCGCATTGGACTGAAATGAAGTTTGCTGAGTATCGCACACAAACCAATGCTCCACATGCGGGTTTCACATGCTACCAACTCCACATTCAGAGACAACTTCAGCGCCAAAGCCATTTTCCAATAGCCTCAAATGCAAAGGATCTGGAATCACATATTCGTCTCTGAGTATGATAGGTCAAGGCAACACTGCATGTTATTACAGGCATATTGAAGAAGCATCAGCCGAGTGCTTCTTGTGGGAGAACAACTCCATTTGGCTCACCAACGTCACACACCGTCAGGCTTACAAGCAGCTCTCAAGGAAACTCCGTTTTCACCCTTTATGCTAAATGCCCATTGAGCGCATTGGACTGAAATGAAGTTTGCTGAGTATCGCACACAAACCAATGCTCCACATGCGGGTTTCACATGCTACCAACTCCACATTCAGAGACAACTTCAGCGCCAAAGCCATTTTCCAATAGCCTCAAATGCAAAGGTTCTGGAATCACATATTCGTCTCTGAGTATGATAGGTCAAGGCAACACTGCATGTTATTACAGGCATATTGAAGAAGCATCAGCCGAGTGCTTCTTGTGGGAGAACAACTCCATTTGGCTCACCAACGTCACACACCGTCAGGCTTCCAAGCAGCTCTCAAGGAAACTCCGTTTTCACCCTTTATGCTAAATGCCCATTGAGCGCATTGGACTGAAATGAAGTTTGCTGAGTATCGCACACAAACCAATGCTCCACATGCGGGTTTCACATGCTACCAACTCCACATTCAGAGACAACTTCAGCGCCAAAGCCGTTTTCACCTAGCCCCAAATGCAAAGGTTCTGGAATCACATATTCGTCTCTGAGTATGATAGGTCAAGGCAACACTGCATGTTATTACAGGCATATTGAAGAAGCATCAGCCGAGTGCTTCTTGTGGGAGAACAACTCCATTTGGCTCACCAACGTCACACACCGTCAGGCTTACAAGCAGCTCTCAAGGAAACTCCGTTTTCACCCTTTATGCTAAATGCCCATTGAGCGCATTGGACTGAAATGAAGTTTGCTGAGTGTCGCACACAAACCAATGCTCCACATGCGGGTTTCACATGCTACCAACTCCACATTCAGAGACAACTTCAGCGCCAAAGCCGTTTTCCCCTAGCCCCAAATGCAAAGGTTCTGGAATCACATATTCGTCTCTGAGTATGATAGGTCAAGGCAACACTGCATGTTGGTGACGGGCATATTGAAGAAGCATCAGCCGAGTGCTTCTTGTGGCAGAACAACTCCATTTGGCTCACCAACGTCACACACCGTCAGGCTTCCAAGCAGCTCTCAAGGAAACTCCGTTTTCACCCTTTATGCTAAATGCCCATTGAGCGCATTGGACTGAAATGAAGTTTGCTGAGTATCGCACACAAACCAATGCTCCACATGCGGGTTTCACATGCTACCAACTCCACATTCAGAGACAACTTCAGTGCCAATGCCGTTTTCCCCTAGCCCCAAATGCAAAGGTTCTGGAATCACATATTCGTCTCTGAGTATGATAGGTCAAGGCAACACTGCATGTTGGTACGGGCATATTGAAGAAGCATCAGCCGAGTGCTTCTTGTGGGAGAACAACTCCATTTGGCTCAACAACGTCACACACCGTCAGGCTTCCAAGCAGCTCTCAAGGAAACTCCGTTTTCACCCTTTATGCTAAATGCCCATTGAGCGCATTGGACTGAAATGAAGTTTGCTGAGTATCACACACAAACCAATGCTCCACATGCGGGTTTCACATGCTACCAACTCCACATTCAGAGACAACTTCAGCGCCAAAGCCGTTTTCACCTAGCCCCAAATGCAAAGGTTCTGGAATCACATATTCGTCTCTGAGTATGATAGGTCAAGGCAACACTGCATGTTGGTACGGGCATATTGAAGAAGCATCAGCCGAGTGCTTCTTGTGGGAGAACAACTCCATTTGGCTCAACAACGTCACACACCGTCAGGCTTCCAAGCAGCTCTCAAGGAAACTCCGTTTTCACCCTTTATGCTAAATGCCCATTGAGCGCACTGGACTGAAATGAAGTTTGCTGAGTATCGCACACAAACCAATGCTCCACATGCGGGTTTCACATGCTACCAACTCCACATTCAGAGACAACTTCAGCGCCAAAGCCGTTTTCCCCTAGCCCCAAATGCAAAGGTTCTGGAATCACATATTCGTCTCTGAGTATGATAGGTCAAGGCAACACTGCATGTTGGTGACGGGCATATTGAAGAAGCATCAGCCGAGTGCTTCTTGTGGGAGAACAACTCCATTTGGCTCACCAACGTCACACACCGTCAGGCTTCCAAGCAGCTCTCAAGGAAACTCCGTTTTCACCCTTTATGCTAAATGCCCATTGAGCGCATTGGACTGAAATGAAGTTTGCTGAGTATCGCACACAAACCAATGCTCCACATGTGGGTTTCACATGCTACCAACTCCACATTCAGAGACAACTTCAGCGCCAAAGCCGTTTTCCCCTAGCCCCAAATGCAAAGGATCTGGAATCACATATTCGTCTCTGAGTATGATAGGTCAAGGCAACACTGCATGTTGGTACGGGCATATTGAAGAAGCATCAGCCGAGTGCTTCTTGTGGGAGAACAACTCCATTTGGCTCACCAACGTCACACACCGTCAGGCTTCCAAGCAGCTCTCAAGGAAACTCCGTTTTCACCCTTTATGCTAAATGCCCATTGAGCGCATTGGACTGAAATGAAGTTTGCTGAGTATCGCACACAAACCAATGCTCCACATGCGGGTTTCACATGCTACCAACTCCACATTCAGAGACAACTTCAGCGCCAAAGCCGTTTTCCCCTAGCCCCAAATGCAAAGGTTCTGGAATCACATATTCGTCTCTGAGTATGATAGGTCAAGGCAACACTGCATGTTGGTGACGGGCATATTGAAGAAGCATCAGCCGAGTGCTTCTTGTGGGAGAACAACTCCATTTGGCTCACCAACGTCACACACCGTCAGGCTTACAAGCAGCTCTCAAGGAAACTCCGTTTTCACCCTTTATGCTAAATGCCCATTGAGCGCATTGGACTGAAATGAAGTTTGCTGAGTATCGCACACAAACCAATGCTCCACATGCGGGTTTCACATGCTACCAACTCCACATTCAGAGACAACTTCAGCGCCAAAGCCGTTTTCGCCTAGCCCCAAATGCAAAGGTTCTGGAATCACATATTCGTCTCTGAGTATGATAGGTCAAGGCAACACTGCATGTTTGTACGGGCATATTGAAGAAGCATCAGCCGAGTGCTTCTTGTGGGAGAACAACTCCATTTGGCTCAACAACGTCACACACCGTCAGGCTTCCAAGCAGCTCTCAAGGAAACTCCGTTTTCACCCTTTATGCTAAATGCCCATTGAGCGCATTGGACTGAAATGAAGTTTGCTGAGTATCGCACACAAACCAATGCTCCACATGCGGGTTTCACATGCTACCAACTCCACATTCAGAGACAACTTCAGCGCCAAAGCCGTTTTCGCCTAGCCCCAAATGCAAAGGTTCTGGAATCACATATTCGTCTCTGAGTATGATAGGTCAAGGCAACACTGCATGTTGGTACGGGCATATTGAAGAAGCATCAGCCGAGTGCTTCTTGTGGGAGAACAACTCCATTTGGCTCAACAACGTCACACACCGTCAGGCTTACAAGCAGCTCTCAAGGAAACTCCGTTTTCACCCTTTATGCTAAATGCCCATTGAGCGCATTGGACTGAAATGAAGTTTGCTGAGTATCGCACACAAACCAATGCTCCACATGCGGGTTTCACATGCTACCAACTCCACATTCAGAGACAACTTCAGCGCCAAAGCCGTTTTCGCCTAGCCCCAAATGCAAAGGTTCTGGAATCACATATTCGTCTCTGAGTATGATAGGTCAAGGCAACACTGCATGTTGGTACGGGCATATTGAAGAAGCATCAGCCGAGTGCTTCTTGTGGGAGAACAACTCCATTTGGCTCACCAACGTCACACACCGTCAGGCTTACAAGCAGCTCTCAAGGAAACTCCGTTTTCACCCTTTATGCTAAATGCCCATTGAGCGCATTGGACTGAAATGAAGTTTGCTGAGTATCGCACACAAACCAATGCTCCACATGTGGGTTTCACATGCTACCAACTCCACATTCAGAGACAACTTCAGCGCCAAGTCCGTTTTCCCCTAGCCCCAAATGCAAAGGTTCTGGAATCACATATTCGTCTCTGAGTATGATAGGTCAAGGCAACACTGCATGTTGGTACGGGCATATTGAAGAAGCATCAGCCGAGTGCTTCTTGTGGGAGAACAACTCCATTTGGCTCACCAACGTCACACACCATCAGGCTTCCAAGCAGCTCTCAAGGAAACTCCGTTTTCACCCTTTATGCTAAATGCCCATTGAGCGCATTGGACTGAAATGAAGTTTGCTGAGTATCGCACACAAACCAATGCTCCACATGCGGGTTTCACATGCTACCAACTCCACATTCAGAGACAACTTCAGCGCCAAAGCCGTTTTCCCCTAGCCCCAAATGCAAAGGTTCTGGAATCACATATTCGTCTCTGAGTATGATAGGTCAAGGCAACACTGCATGTTGGTGACGGGCATATTGAAGAAGCATCAGCCGAGTGCTTCTTGTGGGAGAACAACTCCATTTGGCTCACCAACGTCACACACCGTCAGGCTTACAAGCAGCTCTCAAGGAAACTCCGTTTTCACCCTTTATGCTAAATGCCCATTGAGCGCATTGGACTGAAATGAAGTTTGCTGAGTATCGCACACAAACCAATGCTCCACATGCGGGTTTCACATGCTACCAACTCCACATTCAGAGACAACTTCAGCGCCAAAGCCGTTTTCACCTAGCCCCAAATGCAAAGGTTCTGGAATCACATATTCGTCTCTGAGTATGATAGGTCAAGGCAACACTGCATGTTGGTGACGGGCATATTGAAGAAGCATCAGCCGAGTGCTTCTTGTGGGAGAACAGCTCCATTTGGCTCACCAACGTCACACACCGTCAGGCTTACAAGCAGCTCTCAAGGAAACTCCGTTTTCACCCTTTATGCTAAATGCCCATTGAGCGCATTGGACTGAAATGAAGTTTGCTGAGTATCGCACACAAACCAATGCTCCACATGCGGGTTTCACATGCTACCAACTCCACATTCAGAGACAACTTCAGCGCCAAAGCCGTTTTCCCCTAGCCCCAAATGCAAAGGTTCTGGAATCACATATTCGTCTCTGAGTATGATAGGTCAAGGCAACACTGCATGTTGGTGACGGGCATATTGAAGAAGCATCAGCCGAGTGCTTCTTGTGGGAGAACAACTCCATTTGGCTCACCAACGTCACACACCGTCAGGCTTCCAAGCAGCTCTCAAGGAAACTCCGTTTTCACCCTTTATGCTAAATGCCCATTGAGCGCATTGGACTGAAATGAAGTTTGCTGAGTATCGCACACAAACCAATGCTCCACATGCGGGTTTCACATGCTACCAACTCCACATTCAGAGACAACTTCAGCGCCAAAGCCGTTTTCGCCTAGCCCCAAATGCAAAGGTTCTGGAATCACATATTCGTCTCTGAGTATGATAGGTCAAGGCAACACTGCATGTTGGTGACGGGCATATTGAAGAAGCATCAGCCGAGTGCTTCTTGTGGGAGAACAACTCCATTTGGCTCACCAACGTCACACACCGTCAGGCTTACAAGCAGCTCTCAAGGAAACTCCGTTTTCACCCTTTATGCTAAATGCCCTTTGAGCGCACTGGACTGAAATGAAGTTTGCTGAGTATCGCACACAAACCAATGCTCCACATGCGGATTTCACATGCTACCAACTCCACATTCAGAGACAACTTCAGCGCCAAAGCCGTTTTCGCCTAGCCCCAAACGCAAAGGTTCTGGAATCACATATTCGTCTCTGAGTATGATAGGTCAAGGCAACACTGCATGTTGGTACGGGCATATTGAAGAAGCATCAGCCGAGTGCTTCTTGTGGGAGAACAACTCCATTTGGCTCAACAACGTCACACACCGTCAGGCTTCCAAGCAGCTCTCAAGGAAACTCCGTTTTCACCCTTTATGCTAAATGCCCATTGAGCGCATTGGACTGAAATGAAGTTTGCTGAGTATCACACACAAACCAATGCTCCACATGCGGGTTTCACATGCTACCAACTCCACATTCAGAGACAACTTCAGCGCCAAAGCCGTTTTCACCTAGCCCCAAATGCAAAGGTTCTGGAATCACATATTCGTCTCTGAGTATGATAGGTCAAGGCAACACTGCATGTTGGTACGGGCATATTGAAGAAGCATCAGCCGAGTGCTTCTTGTGGGAGAACAACTCCATTTGGCTCAACAACGTCACACACCGTCAGGCTTCCAAGCAGCTCTCAAGGAAACTCCGTTTTCACCCTTTATGCTAAATGCCCATTGAGCGCATTGGACTGAAATGAAGTTTGCTGAGTATCGCACACAAACCAATGCTCCACATGCGGGTTTCACATGCTACCAACTCCACATTCAGAGACAACTTCAGCGCCAAAGCCGTTTTCCCCTAGCCCCAAATGCAAAGGTTCTGGAATCACATATTCGTCTCTGAGTATGATAGGTCAAGGCAACACTGCATGTTGGTGACGGGCATATTGAAGAAGCATCAGCCGAGTGCTTCTTGTGGGAGAACAACTCCATTTGGCTCACCAACGTCACACACCGTCAGGCTTCCAAGCAGCTCTCAAGGAAACTCCGTTTTCACCCTTTATGCTAAATGCCCATTGAGCGCATTGGACTGAAATGAAGTTTGCTGAGTATCGCACACAAACCAATGCTCCACATGTGGGTTTCACATGCTACCAACTCCACATTCAGAGACAACTTCAGCGCCAAAGCCGTTTTCCCCTAGCCCCAAATGCAAAGGATCTGGAATCACATATTCGTCTCTGAGTATGATAGGTCAAGGCAACACTGCATGTTGGTACGGGCATATTGAAGAAGCATCAGCCGAGTGCTTCTTGTGGGAGAACAACTCCATTTGGCTCACCAACGTCACACACCGTCAGGCTTACAAGCAGCTCTCAAGGAAACTCCGTTTTCACCCTTTATGCTAAATGCCCATTGAGCGCATTGGACTGAAATGAAGTTTGCTGAGTATCGCACACAAACCAATGCTCCACATGCGGGTTTCACATGCTACCAACTCCACATTCAGAGACAACTTCAGCGCCAAAGCCGTTTTCGCCTAGCCCCAAATGCAAAGGTTCTGGAATCACATATTCGTCTCTGAGTATGATAGGTCAAGGCAACACTGCATGTTGGTACGGGCATATTGAAGAAGCATCAGCCGAGTGCTTCTTGTGGGAGAACAACTCCATTTGGCTCACCAACGTCACACACCATCAGGCTTACAAGCAGCTCTCAAGGAAACTCCGTTTTCACCCTTTATGCTAAATGCCCATTGAGCGCATTGGACTGAAATGAAGTTTGCTGAGTATCGCACACAAACCAATGCTCCACATGCGGGTTTCACATGCTACCAACTCCACATTCAGAGACAACTTCAGTGCCAAAGCCGTTTTCCCCTAGCCCCAAATGCAAAGGTTCTGGAATCACATATTCGTCTCTGAGTATGATAGGTCAAGGCAACACTGCATGTTATTACAGGCATATTGAAGAAGCATCAGCCGAGTGCTTCTTGTGGGAGAACAACTCCATTTGGCTCACCAACGTCACACACCGTCAGGCTTACAAGCAGCTCTCAAGGAAACTCCGTTTTCACCCTTTATGCTAAATGCCCATTGAGCGCATTGGACTGAAATGAAGTTTGCTGAGTATCGCACACAAACCAATGCTCCACATGTGGGTTTCACATGCTACCAACTCCACATTCAGAGACAACTTCAGCGCCAAGTCCGTTTTCCCCTAGCCCCAAATGCAAAGGTTCTGGAATCACATATTCGTCTCTGAGTATGATAGGTCAAGGCAACACTGCATGTTGGTACGGGCATATTGAAGAAGCATCAGCCGAGTGCTTCTTGAGGGAGAACAACTCCATTTGGCTCACCAACGTCACACACCATCAGGCTTCCAAGCAACTCTCAAGGAAACTCCGTTTTCACCCTTTATGCTAAATGCCCATTGAGCGCATTGGACTGAAATGAAGTTTGCTGAGTATCGCACACAAACCAATGCTCCACATGCGGGTTTCACATGCTACCAACTCCACATTCAGAGACAACTTCAGCGCCAAAGCCGTTTTCGCCTAGCCCCAAATGCAAAGGTTCTGGAATCACATATTCGTCTCTGAGTATGATAGGTCAAGGCAACACTGCATGTTGGTGACGGGCATATTGAAGAAGCATCAGCCGAGTGCTTCTTGTGGGAGAACAACTCCATTTGGCTCACCAACGTCACACACCGTCAGGCTTACAAGCAGCTCTCAAGGAAACTCCGTTTTCACCCTTTATGCTAAATGCCCATTGAGCGCATTGGACTGAAATGAAGTTTGCTGAGTATCGCACACAAACCAATGCTCCACATGCGGGTTTCACATGCTACCAACTCCACATTCAGAGACAACTTCAGCGCCAAAGCCGTTTTCCCCTAGCCCCAAATGCAAAGGTTCTGGAATCACATATTCGTCTCTGAGTATGATAGGTCAAGGCAACACTGCATGTTGGTGACGGGCATATTGAAGAAGCATCAGCCGAGTGCTTCTTGTGGGAGAACAACTCCATTTGGCTCACCAACGTCACACACCGTCAGGCTTACAAGCAGCTCTCAAGGAAACTCCGTTTTCACCCTTTATGCTAAATGCCCATTGAGCGCATTGGACTGAAATGAAGTTTGCTGAGTATCGCACACAAACCAATGCTCCACATGCGGGTTTCACATGCTACCAACTCCACATTCAGAGAGAACTTCAGCGCCAAAGCCGTTTTCCCCTAGCCCCAAATGCAAAGGTTCTGGAATCACATATTCGTCTCTGAGTATGATAGGTCAAGGCAACACTGCATGTTGGTGACGGGCATATTGAAGAAGCATCAGCCGAGTGCTTCTTGTGGGAGAACAACTCCATTTGGCTCACCAACGTCACACACCGTCAGGCTTACAAGCAGCTCTCAAGGAAACTCCGTTTTCACCCTTTATGCTAAATGCCCTTTGAGCGCATTGGACTGAAATGAAGTTTGCTGAGTATCGCACACAAACCAATGCTCCACATGCGGGTTTCACATGCTACCAACTCCACATTCAGAGACAACTTCAGCGCCAAAGCCGTTTTCGCCTAGCCCCAAATGCAAAGGTTCTGGAATCACATATTCGTCTCTGAGTATGATAGGTCAAGGCAACACTGCATGTTGGTACGGGCATATTGAAGAAGCATCAGCCGAGTGCTTCTTGTGGGAGAACAACTCCATTTGGCTCAACAACGTCACACACCGTCAGGCTTCCAAGCAGCTCTCAAGGAAACTCCGTTTTCACCCTTTATGCTAAATGCCCTTTGAGCGCACTGGACTGAAATGAAGTTTGCTGAGTATCGCACACAAACCAATGCTCCACATGCGGGTTTCACATGCTACCAACTCCACATTCAGAGACAACTTCAGCGCCAAAGCCGTTTTCCCCTAGCCCCAAATGCAAAGGTTCTGGAATCACATATTCGTCTCTGAGTATGATAGGTCAAGGCAACACTGCATGTTGGTACGGGCATATTGAAGAAGCATCAGCCGAGTGCTTCTTGTGGGAGAACAACTCCATTTGGCTCACCAACGTCACACACCGTCAGGCTTACAAGCAGCTCTCAAGGAAACTCCGTTTTCACCCTTTATGCTAAATGCCCATTGAGCGCATTGGACTGAAATGAAGTTTGCTGAGTATCGCACACAAACCAATGCTCCACATGCGGGTTTCACATGCTACCAACTCCACATTCAGAGACAACTTCAGCGCCAAAGCCGTTTTCCCCTAGCCCCAAATGCAAAGGTTCTGGAATCACATATTCGTCTCTGAGTATGATAGGTCAAGGCAACACTGCATGTTGGTGACGGGCATATTGAAGAAGCATCAGCCGAGTGCTTCTTGTGGGAGAACAACTCCATTTGGCTCACCAACGTCACACACCGTCAGGCTTCCAAGCAGCTCTCAAGGAAACTCCGTTTTCACCCTTTATGCTAAATGCCCATTGAGCGCATTGGACTGAAATGAAGTTTGCTGAGTATCGCACACAAACCAATGCTCCACATGCGGGTTTCACATGCTACCAACTCCACATTCAGAGACAACTTCAGCGCCAAAGCCGTTTTCCCCTAGCCCCAAATGCAAAGGTTCTGGAATCACATATTCGTCTCTGAGTATGATAGGTCAAGGCAACACTGCATGTTGGTGACGGGCATATTGAAGAAGCATCAGCCGAGTGCTTCTTGTGGGAGAACAACTCCATTTGGCTCACCAACGTCACACACCATCAGGCTTACAAGCAGCTCTCAAGGAAACTCCGTTTTCACCCTTTATGCTAAATGCCCTTTGAGCGCACTGGACTGAAATGAAGTTTGCTGAGTATCGCACACAAACCAATGCTCCACATGCGGGTTTCACATGCTACCAACTCCACATTCAGAGACAACTTCAGCGCCAAAGCCGTTTTCCCCTAGCCCCAAATGCAAAGGTTCTGGAATCACATATTCGTCTCTGAGTATGATAGGTCAAGGCAACACTGCATGTTGGTACGGGCATATTGAAGAAGCATCAGCCGAGTGCTTCTTGTGGGAGAACAACTCCATTTGGCTCACCAACGTCACACACCATCAGGCTTCCAAGCAGCTCTCAAGGAAACTCCGTTTTCACCCTTTATGCTAAATGCCCATTGAGCGCATTGGACTGAAATGAAGTTTGCTGAGTATCGCACACAAACCAATGCTCCACATGCGGATTTCACATGCTACCAACTCCACATTCAGAGACAACTTCAGCGCCAAAGCTGTTTTTGCCTAGCCCCAAACGCAAAGGTTCTGGAATCACATATTCGTCTCTGAGTATGATAGGTCAAGGCAACACTGCATGTTGGTGACGGGCATATTGAAGAAGCATCAGCCGAGTGCTTCTTGTGGGAGAACAACTCCATTTGGCTCAACAACGTCACACACCGTCAGGCTTCCAAGCAGCTCTCAAGGAAACTCCGTTTTCACCCTTTATGCTAAATGCCCATTGTGCGCATTGGACTGAAATGAAGTTTGCTGAGTATCGCACACAAACCAATGCTCCACATGCGGGTTTCACATGCTACCAACTCCACATTCAGAGACAACTTCAGCGCCAAAGCCGTTTTCCCCTAGCCCCAAATGCAAAGGTTCTGGAATCACATATTCGTCTCTGAGTATGATAGGTCAAGGCAACACTGCATGTTGGTACGGGCATATTGAAGAAGCATCAGCCGAGTGCTTCTTGTGGGAGAACAACTCCATTTGGCTCACCAACGTCACACACCGTCAGGCTTACAAGCAGCTCTCAAGGAAACTCCGTTTTCACCCTTTATGCTAAATGCCCATTGAGCGCATTGGACTGAAATGAAGTTTGCTGAGTATCGCACACAAACCAATGCTCCACATGCGGGTTTCACATGCTACCAACTCCACATTCAGAGACAACTTCAGCGCCAAAGCCGTTTTCGCCTAGCCCCAAATGCAAAGGTTCTGGAATCACATATTCGTCTCTGAGTATGATAGGTCAAGGCAACACTGCATGTTGGTACGGGCATATTGAAGAAGCATCAGCCGAGTGCTTCTTGTGGGAGAACAACTCCATTTGGCTCAACAACGTCACACACCGTCAGGCTTACAAGCAGCTCTCAAGGAAACTCCGTTTTCACCCTTTATGCTAAATGCCCATTGAGCGCATTGGACTGAAATGAAGTTTGCTGAGTATCGCACACAAACCAATGCTCCACATGCGGGTTTCACATGCTACCAACTCCACATTCAGAGACAACTTCAGCGCCAAAGCCGTTTTCCCCTAGCCCCAAACGCAAAGGTTCTGGAATCACATATACGTCTCTGAGTATGATAGGTCAAGGCAACACTGCATGTTGGTGACGGGCATATTGAAGAAGCATCAGCCGAGTGCTTCTTGTGGGAGAACAACTCCATTTGGCTCACCAACGTCACACACCGTCAGGCTTCCAAGCAGCTCTCAAGGAAACTCCGTTTTCACCCTTTATGCTAAATGCCCATTGAGCGCATTGGACTGAAATGAAGTTTGCTGAGTATCGCACACAAACCAATGCTCCACATGCGGGTTTCACATGCTACCAACTCCACATTCAGAGACAACTTCAGCGCCAAAGCCATTTTCCAATAGCCTCAAATGCAAAGGTTCTGGAATCACATATTCGTCTCTGAGTATGATAGGTCAAGGCAACACTGCATGTTATTACAGGCATATTGAAGAAGCATCAGCCGAGTGCTTCTTGTGGGAGAACAACTCCATTTGGCTCACCAACGTCACACACCGTCAGGCTTCCAAGCAGCTCTCAAGGAAACTCCGTTTTCACCCTTTATGCTAAATGCCCATTGAGCGCATTGGACTGAAATGAAGTTTGCTGAGTATCGCACACAAACCAATGCTCCACATGCGGGTTTCACATGCTACCAACTCCACATTCAGAGACAACTTCAGCGCCAAAGCCGTTTTCCCCTAGCCCCAAACGCAAAGGTTCTGGAATCACATATACGTCTCTGAGTATGATAGGTCAAGGCAACACTGCATGTTGGTGACGGGCATATTGAAGAAGCATCAGCCGAGTGCTTCTTGTGGGAGAACAACTCCATTTGGCTCACCAACGTCACACACCGTCAGGCTTCCAAGCAGCTCTCAAGGAAACTCCGTTTTCACCCTTTATGCTAAATGCCCATTGAGCGCATTGGACTGAAATGAAGTTTGCTGAGTATCGCACACAAACCAATGCTCCACATGCGGGTTTCACATGCTACCAACTCCACATTCAGAGACAACTTCAGCGCCAAAGCCGTTTTCACCTAGCCCCAAATGCAAAGGTTCTGGAATCACATATTCGTCTCTGAGTATGATAGGTCAAGGCAACACTGCATGTTGGTGACGGGCATATTGAAGAAGCATCAGCCGAGTGCTTCTTGTGGGAGAACAACTCCATTTGGCTCACCAACGTCACACACCGTCAGGCTTACAAGCAGCTCTCAAGGAAACTCCGTTTTCACCCTTTATGCTAAATGCCCATTGAGCGCATTGGACTGAAATGAAGTTTGCTGAGTGTCGCACACAAACCAATGCTCCACATGCGGGTTTCACATGCTACCAACTCCACATTCAGAGACAACTTCAGCGCCAAAGCCGTTTTCACCTAGCCCCAAATGCAAAGGTTCTGGAATCACATATTCGTCTCTGAGTATGATAGGTCAAGGCAACACTGCATGTTGGTACGGGCATATTGAAGAAGCATCAGCCGAGTGCTTCTTGTGGGAGAACAACTCCATTTGGCTCACCAACGTCACACACCGTCAGGCTTACAAGCAGCTCTCAAGGAAACTCCGTTTTCACCCTTTATGCTAAATGCCCATTGAGCGCATTGGACTGAAATGAAGTTTGCTGAGTATCGCACACAAACCAATGCTCCACATGCGGGTTTCACATGCTACCAACTCCACATTCAGAGACAACTTCAGCGCCAAAGCCGTTTTCCCCTAGCCCCAAATGCAAAGGTTCTGGAATCACATATTCGTCTCTGAGTATGATAGGTCAAGGCAACACTGCATGTTGGTGACGGGCATATTGAAGAAGCATCAGCCGAGTGCTTCTTGTGGGAGAACAACTCCATTTGGCTCACCAACGTCACACACCGTCAGGCTTCCAAGCAGCTCTCAAGGAAACTCCGTTTTCACCCTTTATGCTAAATGCCCATTGAGCGCATTGGACTGAAATGAAGTTTGCTGAGTATCGCACCCAAACCAATGCTCCACATGCGGGTTTCACATGCTACCAACTCCACATTCAGAGACAACTTCAGCGCCAAAGCCGTTTTCGCCTAGCCCCAAATGCAAAGGTTCTGGAATCACATATTCGTCTCTGAGTATGATAGGTCAAGGCAACACTGCATGTTGGTGACGGGCATATTGAAGAAGCATCAGCCGAGTGCTTCTTGTGGGAGAACAACTCCATTTGGCTCACCAACGCCACACACCGTCAGGCTTCCAAGCAGCTCTCAAGGAAACTCCGTTTTCACCCTTTATGCTAAATGCCCATTGAGCGCATTGGACTGAAATGAAGTTTGCTGAGTATCGCACACAAACCAATGCTCCACATGCGGGTTTCACATGCTACCAACTCCACATTCAGAGACAACTTCAGCGCCAAAGCCGTTTTCCCCTAGCCCCAAATGCAAAGGTTCTGGAATCACATATTCGTCTCTGAGTATGATAGGTCAAGGCAACACTGCATGTTGGTGACGGGCATATTGAAGAAGCATCAGCCGAGTGCTTCTTGTGGCAGAACAACTCCATTTGGCTCACCAACGTCACACACCGTCAGGCTTCCAAGCAGCTCTCAAGGAAACTCCGTTTTCACCCTTTATGCTAAATGCCCATTGAGCGCATTGGACTGAAATGAAGTTTGCTGAGTATCGCACACAAACCAATGCTCCACATGCGGGTTTCACATGCTACCAACTCCACATTCAGAGACAACTTCAGCGCCAAAGCCATTTTCCAATAGCCTCAAATGCAAAGGTTCTGGAATCACATATTCGTCTCTGAGTATGATAGGTCAAGGCAACACTGCATGTTATTACAGGCATATTGAAGAAGCATCAGCCGAGTGCTTCTTGTGGGAGAACAACTCCATTTGGCTCACCAACGTCACACACCGTCAGGCTTACAAGCAGCTCTCAAGGAAACTCCGTTTTCACCCTTTATGCTAAATGCCCATTGAGCGCATTGGACTGAAATGAAGTTTGCTGAGTATCGCACACAAACCAATGCTCCACATGCGGGTTTCACATGCTACCAACTCCACATTCAGAGACAACTTCAGCGCCAAAGCCATTTTCCAATAGCCTCAAATGCAAAGGTTCTGGAATCACATATTCGTCTCTGAGTATGATAGGTCAAGGCAACACTGCATGTTATTACAGGCATATTGAAGAAGCATCAGCCGAGTGCTTCTTGTGGGAGAACAACTCCATTTGGCTCACCAACGTCACACACCATCAGGCTTCCAAGCAGCTCTCAAGGAAACTCCGTTTTCACCCTTTATGCTAAATGCCCATTGAGCGCATTGGACTGAAATGAAGTTTGCTGAGTATCGCACACAAACCAATGCTCCACATGCGGGTTTCACATGCTACCAACTCCACATTCAGAGACAACTTCAGCGCCAAAGCCGTTTTCCCCTAGCCCCAAATGCAAAGGTTCTGGAATCACATATTCGTCTCTGAGTATGATAGGTCAAGGCAACACTGCATGTTGGTGACGGGCATATTGAAGAAGCATCAGCCGAGTGCTTCTTGTGGGAGAACAACTCCATTTGGCTCACCAACGTCACACACCGTCAGGCTTACAAGCAGCTCTCAAGGAAACTCCGTTTTCACCCTTTATGCTAAATGCCCATTGAGCGCATTGGACTGAAATGAAGTTTGCTGAGTATCGCACACAAACCAATGCTCCACATGCGGGTTTCACATGCTACCAACTCCACATTCAGAGACAACTTCAGCGCCAAAGCCGTTTTCACCTAGCCCCAAATGCAAAGGTTCTGGAATCACATATTCGTCTCTGAGTATGATAGGTCAAGGCAACACTGCATGTTGGTACGGGCATATTGAAGAAGCATCAGCCGAGTGCTTCTTGTGGGAGAACAACTCCATTTGGCTCACCAACGCCACACACCGTCAGGCTTCCAAGCAGCTCTCAAGGAAACTCCGTTTTCACCCTTTATGCTAAATGCCCATTGAGCGCATTGGACTGAAATGAAGTTTGCTGAGTATCGCACACAAACCAATGCTCCACATGCGGGTTTCACATGCTACCAACTCCACATTCAGAGACAACTTCAGCGCCAAAGCCGTTTTCGCCTAGCCCCAAATGCAAAGGTTCTGGAATCACATATTCGTCTCTGAGTATGATAGGTCAAGGCAACACTGCATGTTGGTACGGGCATATTGAAGAAGCATCAGCCGAGTGCTTCTTGTGGGAGAACAACTCCATTTGGCTCACCAACGTCACACACCATCAGGCTTACAAGCAGCTCTCAAGGAAACTCCGTTTTCACCCTTTATGCTAAATGCCCATTGAGCGCATTGGACTGAAATGAAGTTTGCTGAGTATCGCACACAAACCAATGCTCCACATGCGGGTTTCACATGCTACCAACTCCACATTCAGAGACAACTTCAGCGCCAAAGCCGTTTTCGCCTAGCCCCAAACGCAAAGGTTCTGGAATCACATATTCGTCTCTGAGTATGATAGGTCAAGGCAACACTGCATGTTGGTGACGGGCATATTGAAGAAGCATCAGCCGAGTGCTTCTTGTGGCAGAACAACTCCATTTGGCTCACCAACGTCACACACCGTCAGGCTTACAAGCAGCTCTCAAGGAAACTCCGTTTTCACCCTTTATGCTAAATGCCCATTGAGCGCATTGGACTGAAATGAAGTTTGCTGAGTATCGCACACAAACCAATGCTCCACATGCGGGTTTCACATGCTACCAACTCCACATTCAGAGACAACTTCAGTGCCAATGCCGTTTTCCCCTAGCCCCAAATGCAAAGGTTCTGGAATCACATATTCGTCTCTGAGTATGATAGGTCAAGGCAACACTGCATGTTGGTACGGGCATATTGAAGAAGCATCAGCCGAGTGCTTCTTGTGGGAGAACAACTCCATTTGGCTCAACAACGTCACACACCGTCAGGCTTCCAAGCAGCTCTCAAGGAAACTCCGTTTTCACCCTTTATGCTAAATGCCCATTGAGCGCATTGGACTGAAATGAAGTTTGCTGAGTATCACACACAAACCAATGCTCCACATGCGGGTTTCACATGCTACCAACTCCACATTCAGAGACAACTTCAGCGCCAAAGCCGTTTTCACCTAGCCCCAAACGCAAAGGTTCTGGAATCACATATTCGTCTCTGAGTATGATAGGTCAAGGCAACACTGCATGTTGGTACGGGCATATTGAAGAAGCATCAGCCGAGTGCTTCTTGTGGGAGAACAACTCCATTTGGCTCAACAACGTCACACACCGTCAGGCTTCCAAGCAGCTCTCAAGGAAACTCCGTTTTCACCCTTTATGCTAAATGCCCATTGAGCGCATTGGACTGAAATGAAGTTTGCTGAGTATCGCACACAAACCAATGCTCCACATGCGGGTTTCACATGCTACCAAGTCCACATTCAGAGACAACTTCAGCGCCAAAGCCGTTTTCACCTAGCCCCAAATGCAAAGGTTCTGGAATCACATATTCGTCTCTGAGTATGATAGGTCAAGGCAACACTGCATGTTATTACAGGCATATTGAAGAAGCATCAGCCGAGTGCTTCTTGTGGGAGAACAACTCCATTTGGCTCACCAACGTCACACACCGTCAGGCTTCCAAGCAGCTCTCAAGGAAACTCCGTTTTCACCCTTTATGCTAAATGCCCATTGAAGGCACTGGACTGAAATGAAGTTTGCTGAGTATCGCACACAAACCAATGCTCCACATGCGGGTTTCACATGCTACCAACTCCACATTCAGAGACAACTTCAGCGCCAAAGCCGTTTTCGCCTAGCCCCAAACGCAAAGGTTCTGGAATCACATATTCGTCTCTGAGTATGATAGGTCAAGGCAACACTGCATGTTGGTGACGGGCATATTGAAGAAGCATCAGCCGAGTGCTTCTTGTGGCAGAACAACTCCATTTGGCTCACCAACGTCACACACCGTCAGGCTTACAAGCAGCTCTCAAGGAAACTCCGTTTTCACCCTTTATGCTAAATGCCCATTGTGCGCATTGGACTGAAATGAAGTTTGCTGAGTATCGCAAACAAACCAATGCTCCACATGCGGGTTTCACATGCTACCAACTCCACATTCAGAGACAACTTCAGTGCCAAAGCCGTTTTCCCCTAGCCCCAAATGCAAAGGTTCTGGAATCACATATTCGTCTCTGAGTATGATAGGTCAAGGCAACACTGCATGTTGGTGACGGGCATATTGAAGAAGCATCAGCCGAGTGCTTCTTGTGGGAGAACAACTCCATTTGGCTCACCAACGTCACACACCGTCAGGCTTCCAAGCAGCTCTCAAGGAAACTCCGTTTTCACCCTTTATGCTAAATGCCCATTGAGCGCATTGGACTGAAATGAAGTTTGCTGAGTATCACACACAAACCAATGCTCCACATGCGGGTTTCACATGCTACCAACTCCACATTCAGAGACAACTTCAGCGCCAAAGCCGTTTTCACCTAGCCCCAAATGCAAAGGTTCTGGAATCACATATTCGTCTCTGAGTATGATAGGTCAAGGCAACACTGCATGTTGGTACGGGCATATTGAAGAAGCATCAGCCGAGTGCTTCTTGTGGGAGAACAACTCCATTTGGCTCAACAACGTCACACACCGTCAGGCTTACAAGCAGCTCTCAAGGAAACTCCGTTTTCACCCTTTATGCTAAATGCCCATTGAGCGCATTGGACTGAAATGAAGTTTGCTGAGTATCGCACACAAACCAATGCTCCACATGCGGGTTTCACATGCTACCAACTCCACATTCAGAGACAACTTCAGCGCCAAAGCCGTTTTCCCCTAGCCCCAAATGCAAAGGTTCTGGAATCACATATTCGTCTCTGAGTATGATAGGTCAAGGCAACACTGCATGTTATTACAGGCATATTGAAGAAGCATCAGCCGAGTGCTTCTTGTGGGAGAACAACTCCATTTGGCTCACCAACGTCACACACCGTCAGGCTTCCAAGCAGCTCTCAAGGAAACTCCGTTTTCACCCTTTATGCTAAATGCCCATTGAGCGCATTGGACTGAAATGAAGTTTGCTGAGTATCGCACACAAACCAATGCTCCACATGCGGGTTTCACATGCTACCAACTCCACATTCAGAGACAACTTCAGCGCCAAAGCCATTTTCCAATAGCCTCAAATGCAAAGGTTCTGGAATCACATATTCGTCTCTGAGTATGATAGGTCAAGGCAACACTGCATGTTATTACAGGCATATTGAAGAAGCATCAGCCGAGTGCTTCTTGTGGGAGAACAACTCCATTTGGCTCACCAACGTCACACACCGTCAGGCTTACAAGCAGCTCTCAAGGAAACTCCGTTTTCACCCTTTATGCTAAATGCCCATTGAGCGCATTGGACTGAAATGAAGTTTGCTGAGTATCGCACACAAACCAATGCTCCACATGCGGGTTTCACATGCTACCAACTCCACATTCAGAGACAACTTCAGCGCCAAAGCCATTTTCCAATAGCCTCAAATGCAAAGGTTCTGGAATCACATATTCGTCTCTGAGTATGATAGGTCAAGGCAACACTGCATGTTATTACAGGCATATTGAAGAAGCATCAGCCGAGTGCTTCTTGTGGGAGAACAACTCCATTTGGCTCACCAACGTCACACACCATCAGGCTTCCAAGCAGCTCTCAAGGAAACTCCGTTTTCACCCTTTATGCTAAATGCCCATTGAGCGCATTGGACTGAAATGAAGTTTGCTGAGTATCGCACACAAACCAATGCTCCACATGCGGGTTTCACATGCTACCAACTCCACATTCAGAGACAACTTCAGCGCCAAAGCCGTTTTCCCCTAGCCCCAAATGCAAAGGTTCTGGAATCACATATTCGTCTCTGAGTATGATAGGTCAAGGCAACACTGCATGTTGGTGACGGGCATATTGAAGAAGCATCAGCCGAGTGCTTCTTGTGGGAGAACAACTCCATTTGGCTCACCAACGTCACACACCGTCAGGCTTACAAGCAGCTCTCAAGGAAACTCCGTTTTCACCCTTTATGCTAAATGCCCATTGAGCGCATTGGACTGAAATGAAGTTTGCTGAGTATCGCACACAAACCAATGCTCCACATGCGGGTTTCACATGCTACCAACTCCACATTCAGAGACAACTTCAGCGCCAAAGCCGTTTTCACCTAGCCCCAAATGCAAAGGTTCTGGAATCACATATTCGTCTCTGAGTATGATAGGTCAAGGCAACACTGCATGTTGGTACGGGCATATTGAAGAAGCATCAGCCGAGTGCTTCTTGTGGGAGAACAACTCCATTTGGCTCACCAACGCCACACACCGTCAGGCTTCCAAGCAGCTCTCAAGGAAACTCCGTTTTCACCCTTTATGCTAAATGCCCATTGAGCGCATTGGACTGAAATGAAGTTTGCTGAGTATCGCACACAAACCAATGCTCCACATGCGGGTTTCACATGCTACCAACTCCACATTCAGAGACAACTTCAGCGCCAAAGCCGTTTTCGCCTAGCCCCAAATGCAAAGGTTCTGGAATCACATATTCGTCTCTGAGTATGATAGGTCAAGGCAACACTGCATGTTGGTACGGGCATATTGAAGAAGCATCAGCCGAGTGCTTCTTGTGGGAGAACAACTCCATTTGGCTCACCAACGTCACACACCATCAGGCTTACAAGCAGCTCTCAAGGAAACTCCGTTTTCACCCTTTATGCTAAATGCCCATTGAGCGCATTGGACTGAAATGAAGTTTGCTGAGTATCGCACACAAACCAATGCTCCACATGCGGGTTTCACATGCTACCAACTCCACATTCAGAGACAACTTCAGCGCCAAAGCCGTTTTCGCCTAGCCCCAAACGCAAAGGTTCTGGAATCACATATTCGTCTCTGAGTATGATAGGTCAAGGCAACACTGCATGTTGGTGACGGGCATATTGAAGAAGCATCAGCCGAGTGCTTCTTGTGGCAGAACAACTCCATTTGGCTCACCAACGTCACACACCGTCAGGCTTACAAGCAGCTCTCAAGGAAACTCCGTTTTCACCCTTTATGCTAAATGCCCATTGAGCGCATTGGACTGAAATGAAGTTTGCTGAGTATCGCACACAAACCAATGCTCCACATGCGGGTTTCACATGCTACCAACTCCACATTCAGAGACAACTTCAGTGCCAATGCCGTTTTCCCCTAGCCCCAAATGCAAAGGTTCTGGAATCACATATTCGTCTCTGAGTATGATAGGTCAAGGCAACACTGCATGTTGGTACGGGCATATTGAAGAAGCATCAGCCGAGTGCTTCTTGTGGGAGAACAACTCCATTTGGCTCAACAACGTCACACACCGTCAGGCTTCCAAGCAGCTCTCAAGGAAACTCCGTTTTCACCCTTTATGCTAAATGCCCATTGAGCGCATTGGACTGAAATGAAGTTTGCTGAGTATCACACACAAACCAATGCTCCACATGCGGGTTTCACATGCTACCAACTCCACATTCAGAGACAACTTCAGCGCCAAAGCCGTTTTCACCTAGCCCCAAACGCAAAGGTTCTGGAATCACATATTCGTCTCTGAGTATGATAGGTCAAGGCAACACTGCATGTTGGTACGGGCATATTGAAGAAGCATCAGCCGAGTGCTTCTTGTGGGAGAACAACTCCATTTGGCTCAACAACGTCACACACCGTCAGGCTTCCAAGCAGCTCTCAAGGAAACTCCGTTTTCACCCTTTATGCTAAATGCCCATTGAGCGCATTGGACTGAAATGAAGTTTGCTGAGTATCGCACACAAACCAATGCTCCACATGCGGGTTTCACATGCTACCAAGTCCACATTCAGAGACAACTTCAGCGCCAAAGCCGTTTTCACCTAGCCCCAAATGCAAAGGTTCTGGAATCACATATTCGTCTCTGAGTATGATAGGTCAAGGCAACACTGCATGTTATTACAGGCATATTGAAGAAGCATCAGCCGAGTGCTTCTTGTGGGAGAACAACTCCATTTGGCTCACCAACGTCACACACCGTCAGGCTTCCAAGCAGCTCTCAAGGAAACTCCGTTTTCACCCTTTATGCTAAATGCCCATTGAAGGCACTGGACTGAAATGAAGTTTGCTGAGTATCGCACACAAACCAATGCTCCACATGCGGGTTTCACATGCTACCAACTCCACATTCAGAGACAACTTCAGCGCCAAAGCCGTTTTCGCCTAGCCCCAAACGCAAAGGTTCTGGAATCACATATTCGTCTCTGAGTATGATAGGTCAAGGCAACACTGCATGTTGGTGACGGGCATATTGAAGAAGCATCAGCCGAGTGCTTCTTGTGGCAGAACAACTCCATTTGGCTCACCAACGTCACACACCGTCAGGCTTACAAGCAGCTCTCAAGGAAACTCCGTTTTCACCCTTTATGCTAAATGCCCATTGTGCGCATTGGACTGAAATGAAGTTTGCTGAGTATCGCAAACAAACCAATGCTCCACATGCGGGTTTCACATGCTACCAACTCCACATTCAGAGACAACTTCAGTGCCAAAGCCGTTTTCCCCTAGCCCCAAATGCAAAGGTTCTGGAATCACATATTCGTCTCTGAGTATGATAGGTCAAGGCAACACTGCATGTTGGTGACGGGCATATTGAAGAAGCATCAGCCGAGTGCTTCTTGTGGGAGAACAACTCCATTTGGCTCACCAACGTCACACACCGTCAGGCTTCCAAGCAGCTCTCAAGGAAACTCCGTTTTCACCCTTTATGCTAAATGCCCATTGAGCGCATTGGACTGAAATGAAGTTTGCTGAGTATCACACACAAACCAATGCTCCACATGCGGGTTTCACATGCTACCAACTCCACATTCAGAGACAACTTCAGCGCCAAAGCCGTTTTCACCTAGCCCCAAATGCAAAGGTTCTGGAATCACATATTCGTCTCTGAGTATGATAGGTCAAGGCAACACTGCATGTTGGTACGGGCATATTGAAGAAGCATCAGCCGAGTGCTTCTTGTGGGAGAACAACTCCATTTGGCTCAACAACGTCACACACCGTCAGGCTTACAAGCAGCTCTCAAGGAAACTCCGTTTTCACCCTTTATGCTAAATGCCCATTGAGCGCATTGGACTGAAATGAAGTTTGCTGAGTATCGCACACAAACCAATGCTCCACATGCGGGTTTCACATGCTACCAACTCCACATTCAGAGACAACTTCAGCGCCAAAGCCGTTTTCCCCTAGCCCCAAATGCAAAGGTTCTGGAATCACATATTCGTCTCTGAGTATGATAGGTCAAGGCAACACTGCATGTTATTACAGGCATATTGAAGAAGCATCAGCCGAGTGCTTCTTGTGGGAGAACAACTCCATTTGGCTCACCAACGTCACACACCGTCAGGCTTACAAGCAGCTCTCAAGGAAACTCCGTTTTCACCCTTTATGCTAAATGCCCATTGAGCGCATTGGACTGAAATGAAGTTTGCTGAGTATCGCACACAAACCAATGCTCCACATGCGGGTTTCACATGCTACCAACTAAACATTCAGAGACAACTTCAGCGCCAAAGCCGTTTTCGCCTAGCCCCAAATGCAAAGGTTCTGGAATCACATATTCGTCTCTGAGTATGATAGGTCAAGGCAACACTGCATGTTGGTACGGGCATATTGAAGAAGCATCAGCCGAGTGCTTCTTGTGGGAGAACAACTCCATTTGGCTCACCAACGTCACACACCGTCAGGCTTACAAGCAGCTCTCAAGGAAACTCCGTTTTCACCCTTTATGCTAAATGCCCATTGAGCGCATTGGACTGAAATGAAGTTTGCTGAGTATCGCACACAAACCAATGCTCCACATGTGGGTTTCACATGCTACCAACTCCACATTCAGAGACAACTTCAGCGCCAAATCCGTTTTCCCCTAGCCCCAAATGCAAAGGTTCTGGAATCACATATTCGTCTCTGAGTATGATAGGTCAAGGCAACACTGCATGTTGGTACGGGCATATTGAAGAAGCATCAGCCGAGTGCTTCTTGTGGAAGAACAACTCCATTTGGCTCACCAACGTCACACACCATCAGGCTTCCAAGCAGCTCTCAAGGAAACTCCGTTTTCACCCTTTATGCTAAATGCCCATTGAGCGCATTGGACTGAAATGAAGTTTGCTGAGTATCGCACACAAACCAATGCTCCACATGCGGGTTTCACATGCTACCAACTCCACATTCAGAGACAACTTCAGCGCCAAAGCCGTTTTCCCCTAGCCCCAAATGCAAAGGTTCTGGAATCACATATTCGTCTCTGAGTATGATAGGTCAAGGCAACACTGCATGTTGGTGACGGGCATATTGAAGAAGCATCAGCCGAGTGCTTCTTGTGGGAGAACAACTCCATTTGGCTCACCAACGTCACACACCGTCAGGCTTACAAGCAGCTCTCAAGGAAACTCCGTTTTCACCCTTTATGCTAAATGCCCATTGAGCGCATTGGACTGAAATGAAGTTTGCTGAGTATCGCACACAAACCAATGCTCCACATGCGGGTTTCACATGCTACCAACTCCACATTCAGAGACAACTTCAGCGCCAAAGCCGTTTTCGCCTAGCCCCAAATGCAAAGGTTCTGGAATCACATATTCGTCTCTGAGTATGATAGGTCAAGGCAACACTGCATGTTGGTGACGGGCATATTGAAGAAGCATCAGCCGAGTGCTTCTTGTGGGAGAACAACTCCATTTGGCTCACCAACGTCACACACCGTCAGGCTTACAAGCAGCTCTCAAGGAAACTCCGTTTTCACCCTTTATGCTAAATGCCCATTGAGCGCATTGGACTGAAATGAAGTTTGCTGAGTATCGCACACAAACCAATGCTCCACATGCGGGTTTCACATGCTACCAACTCCACATTCAGAGACAACTTCAGCGCCAAAGCCGTTTTCCCCTAGCCCCAAATGCAAAGGTTCTGGAATCACATATTCGTCTCTGAGTATGATAGGTCAAGGCAACACTGCATGTTGGTGACGGGCATATTGAAGAAGCATCAGCCGAGTGCTTCTTGTGGGAGAACAACTCCATTTGGCTCAACAACGTCACACACCGTCAGGCTTACAAGCAGCTCTCAAGGAAACTCCGTTTTCACCCTTTATGCTAAATGCCCATTGAGCGCATTGGACTGAAATGAAGTTTGCTGAGTATCGCACACAAACCAATGCTCCACATGCGGGTTTCACATGCTACCAACTCCACATTCAGAGACAACTTCAGCGCCAAAGCTGTTTTCCCCTAGCCCCAAATGCAAAGGTTCTGGAATCACATATTCGTCTCTGAGTATGATAGGTCAAGGCAACACTGCATGTTGGTACGGGCATATTGAAGAAGCATCAGCCGAGTGCTTCTTGTGGGAGAACAACTCCATTTGGCTCACCAACGTCACACACCATCAGGCTTCCAAGCAGCTCTCAAGGAAACTCCGTTTTCACCCTTTATGCTAAATGCCCATTGTGCGCATTGGACTGAAATGAAGTTTGCTGAGTATCGCACACAAACCAATGCTCCACATGCGGGTTTCACATGCTACCAACTCCACATTCAGAGACAACTTCAGCGCCAAAGCCGTTTTCGCCTAGCCCCAAATGCAAAGGTTCTGGAATCACATATTCGTCTCTGAGTATGATAGGTCAAGGCAACACTGCATGTTGGTACGGGCATATTGAAGAAGCATCAGCCGAGTGCTTCTTGTGGGAGAACAACTCCATTTGGCTCAACAACGTCACACACCGTCAGGCTTCCAAGCAGCTCTCAAGGAAACTCCGTTTTCACCCTTTATGCTAAATGCCCATTGAGCGCACTGGACTGAAATGAAGTTTGCTGAGTATCGCACACAAACCAATGCTCCACATGCGGGTTTCACATGCTACCAACTCCACATTCAGAGACAACTTCAGCGCCAAAGCCGTTTTCGCCTAGCCCCAAATGCAAAGGTTCTGGAATCACATATTCGTCTCTGAGTATGATAGGTCAAGGCAACACTGCATGTTGGTGACGGGCATATTGAAGAAGCATCAGCCGAGTGCTTCTTGTGGGAGAACAACTCCATTTGGCTCACCAACGTCACACACCGTCAGGCTTCCAAGCAGCTCTCAAGGAAACTCCGTTTTCACCCTTTATGCTAAATGCCCATTGAGCGCATTAGACTGAAATGAAGTTTGCTGAGTATCGCACACAAACCAATGCTCCACATGCGGGTTTCACATGCTACCAACTCCACATTCAGAGACAACTTCAGCGCCAAAGCCGTTTTCCCCTAGCCCCAAATGCAAAGGTTCTGGAATCACATATTCGTCTCTGAGTATGATAGGTCAAGGCAACACTGCATGTTGGTGACGGGCATATTGAAGAAGCATCAGCCGAGTGCTTCTTGTGGGAGAACAACTCCATTTGGCTCACCAACGTCACACACAGTCAGGCTTCCAAGCAGCTCTCAAGGAAACTCCGTTTTCACCCTTTATGCTAAATGCCCATTGAGCGCATTGGACTGAAATGAAGTTTGCTGAGTATCGCACACAAACCAATGCTCCACATGCGGGTTTCACATGCTACCAACTCCACATTCAGAGACAACTTCAGCGCCAAAGCCGTTTTCGCCTAGCCCCAAATGCAAAGGTTCTGGAATCACATATTCGTCTCTGAGTATGATAGGTCAAGGCAACACTGCATGTTGGTGACGGGCATATTGAAGAAGCATCAGCAGAGTGCTTCTTGTGGGAGAACAACTCCATTTGGCTCACCAACGTCACACACCGTCAGGCTTACAAGCATCTCTCAAGGAAACTCCGTTTTCACCCTTTATGCTAAATGCCCATTGTGCGCATTGGACTGAAATGAAGTTTGCTGAGTATCGCACACAAACCAATGCTCCACATGCGGGTTTCACATGCTACCAACTCCACATTCAGAGACAACTTCAGCGCCAAAGCCGTTTTCCCCTAGCCCCAAATGCAAAGGTTCTGGAATCACATATTCGTCTCTGAGTATGATAGGTCAAGGCAACACTGCATGTTGGTACGGGCATATTGAAGAAGCATCAGCCGAGTGCTTCTTGTGGGAGAACAACTCCATTTGGCTCACCAACGTCACACACCGTCAGGCTTCCAAGCAGCTCTCAAGGAAACTCCGTTTTCACCCTTTATGCTAAATGCCCATTGAGCGCATTGGACTGAAATGAAGTTTGCTGAGTATCACACACAAACCAATGCTCCACATGCGGGTTTCACATGCTACCAACTCCACATTCAGAGACAACTTCAGCGCCAAAGCCGTTTTCACCTAGCCCCAAATGCAAAGGTTCTGGAATCACATATTCGTCTCTGAGTATGATAGGTCAAGGCAACACTGCATGTTGGTACGGGCATATTGAAGAAGCATCAGCCGAGTGCTTCTTGTGGGAGAACAACTCCATTTGGCTCACCAACGTCACACACCGTCAGGCTTACAAGCAGCTCTCAAGGAAACTCCGTTTTCACCCTTTATGCTAAATGCCCATTGAGCGCATTGGACTGAAATGAAGTTTGCTGAGTATCGCACACAAACCAATGCTCCACATGTGGGTTTCACATGCTACCAACTCCACATTCAGAGACAACTTCAGCGCCAAAGCCGTTTTCCCCTAGCCCCAAATGCAAAGGTTCTGGAATCACATATTCGTCTCTGAGTATGATAGGTCAAGGCAACACTGCATGTTATTACAGGCATATTGAAGAAGCATCAGCCGAGTGCTTCTTGTGGGAGAACAACTCCATTTGGCTCACCAACATCACACACCGTCAGGCTTACAAGCAGCTCTCAAGGAAACTCCGTTTTCACCCTTTATGCTAAATGCCCATTGAGCGCATTGGACTGAAATGAAGTTTGCTGAGTATCGCACACAAACCAATGCTCCACATGCGGGTTTCACATGCTACCAACTAAACATTCAGAGACAACTTCAGCGCCAAAGCCGTTTTCGCCTAGCCCCAAATGCAAAGGTTCTGGAATCACATATTCGTCTCTGAGTATGATAGGTCAAGGCAACACTGCATGTTGGTACGGGCATATTGAAGAAGCATCAGCCGAGTGCTTCTTGTGGGAGAACAACTCCATTTGGCTCACCAACGTCACACACCGTCAGGCTTACAAGCAGCTCTCAAGGAAACTCCGTTTTCACCCTTTATGCTAAATGCCCATTGAGCGCATTGGACTGAAATGAAGTTTGCTGAGTATCGCACACAAACCAATGCTCCACATGCGGGTTTCACATGCTACCAACTCCACATTCAGAGACAACTTCAGCGCCAAATCCGTTTTCCCCTAGCCCCAAATGCAAAGGTTCTGGAATCACATATTCGTCTCTGAGTATGATAGGTCAAGGCAACACTGCATGTTGGTACGGGCATATTGAAGAAGCATCAGCCGAGTGCTTCTTGTGGAAGAACAACTCCATTTGGCTCACCAACGTCACACACCATCAGGCTTCCAAGCAGCTCTCAAGGAAACTCCGTTTTCACCCTTTATGCTAAATGCCCATTGAGCGCATTGGACTGAAATGAAGTTTGCTGAGTATCGCACACAAACCAATGCTCCACATGCGGGTTTCACATGCTACCAACTCCACATTCAGAGACAACTTCAGCGCCAAAGCCGTTTTCCCCTAGCCCCAAATGCAAAGGTTCTGGAATCACATATTCGTCTCTGAGTATGATAGGTCAAGGCAACACTGCATGTTGGTGACGGGCATATTGAAGAAGCATCAGCCGAGTGCTTCTTGTGGGAGAACAACTCCATTTGGCTCACCAACGTCACACACCGTCAGGCTTCCAAGCAGCTCTCAAGGAAACTCCGTTTTCACCCTTTATGCTAAATGCCCATTGAGCGCATTGGACTGAAATGAAGTTTGCTGAGTATCGCACACAAACCAATGCTCCACATGCGGGTTTCACATGCTACCAACTCCACATTCAGAGACAACTTCAGCGCCAAAGCCGTTTTCGCCTAGCCCCAAATGCAAAGGTTCTGGAATCACATATTCGTCTCTGAGTATGATAGGTCAAGGCAACACTGCATGTTGGTGACGGGCATATTGAAGAAGCATCAGCCGAGTGCTTCTTGTGGGAGAACAACTCCATTTGGCTCACCAACGTCACACACCGTCAGGCTTACAAGCAGCTCTCAAGGAAACTCCGTTTTCACCCTTTATGCTAAATGCCCATTGAGCGCATTGGACTGAAATGAAGTTTGCTGAGTATCGCACACAAACCAATGCTCCACATGCGGGTTTCACATGCTATCAACTCCACATTCAGAGACAACTTCAGCGCCAAAGCCGTTTTCCCCTAGCCCCAAATGCAAAGGTTCTGGAATCACATATTCGTCTCTGAGTATGATAGGTCAAGGCAACACTGCATGTTGGTGACGGGCATATTGAAGAAGCATCAGCCGAGTGCTTCTTGTGGGAGAACAACTCCATTTGGCTCACCAACGTCACACACCGTCAGGCTTACAAGCAGCTCTCAAGGAAACTCCGTTTTCACCCTTTATGCTAAATGCCCATTGAGCGCATTGGACTGAAATGAAGTTTGCTGAGTATCGCACACAAACCAATGCTCCACATGCGGGTTTCACATGCTACCAACTCCACATTCAGAGACAACTTCAGCGCCAAAGCCGTTTTCGCCTAGCCCCAAATGCAAAGGTTCTGGAATCACATATTCGTCTCTGAGTATGATAGGTCAAGGCAACACTGCATGTTGGTGACGGGCATATTGAAGAAGCATCAGCCGAGTGCTTCTTGTGGGAGAACAACTCCATTTGGCTCAACAACGTCACACACCGTCAGGCTTACAAGCAGCTCTCAAGGAAACTCCGTTTTCACCCTTTATGCTAAATGCCCATTGAGCGCATTGGACTGAAATGAAGTTTGCTGAGTATCGCACACAAACCAATGCTCCACATGCGGGTTTCACATGCTACCAACTCCACATTCAGAGACAACTTCAGCGCCAAAGCCGTTTTCCCCTAGCCCCAAATGCAAAGGTTCTGGAATCACATATTCGTCTCTGAGTATGATAGGTCAAGGCAACACTGCATGTTGGTACGGGCATATTGAAGAAGCATCAGCCGAGTGCTTCTTGTGGGAGAACAACTCCATTTGGCTCACCAACGTCACACACCGTCAGGCTTCCAAGCAGCTCTCAAGGAAACTCCGTTTTCACCCTTTATGCTAAATGCCCATTGAGCGCATTGGACTGAAATGAAGTTTGCTGAGTATCGCACACAAACCAATGCTCCACATGCGGGTTTCACATGCTACCAACTCCACATTCAGAGACAACTTCAGCGCCAAAGCCGTTTTCCCCTAGCCCCAAATGCAAAGGTTCTGGAATCACATATTCGTCTCTGAGTATGATAGGTCAAGGCAACACTGCATGTTGGTGACGGGCATATTGAAGAAGCATCAGCCGAGTGCTTCTTGTGGGAGAACAACTCCATTTGGCTCACCAACGTCACACACAGTCAGGCTTCCAAGCAGCTCTCAAGGAAACTCCGTTTTCACCCTTTATGCTAAATGCCCATTGAGCGCATTGGACTGAAATGAAGTTTGCTGAGTATCGCACACAAACCAATGCTCCACATGCGGGTTTCACATGCTACCAACTCCACATTCAGAGACAACTTCAGCGCCAAAGCCGTTTTCCCCTAGCCCCAAATGCAAAGGTTCTGGAATCACATATTCGTCTCTGAGTATGATAGGTCAAGGCAACACTGCATGTTGGTGACGGGCATATTGAAGAAGCATCAGCAGAGTGCTTCTTGTGGGAGAACAACTCCATTTGGCTCACCAACGTCACACACCGTCAGGCTTACAAGCATCTCTCAAGGAAACTCCGTTTTCACCCTTTATGCTAAATGCCCTTTGAGCGCACTGGACTGAAATGAAGTTTGCTGAGTATCGCACACAAACCAATGCTCCACATGCGGGTTTCACATGCTACCAACTCCACATTCAGAGACAACTTCAGCGCCAAAGCCGTTTTCGCCTAGCCCCAAATGCAAAGGTTCTGGAATCACATATTCGTCTCTGAGTATGATAGGTCAAGGCAACACTGCATGTTGGTACGGGCATATTGAAGCAGCATCAGCCGAGTGCTTCTTGTGGGAGAACAACTCCATTTGGCTCACCAACGTCACACACCATCAGGCTTACAAGCAGCTCTCAAGGAAACTCCGTTTTCACCCTTTATGCTAAATGCCCATTGAGCGCATTGGACTGAAATGAAGTTTGCTGAGTATCGCACACAAACCAATGCTCCACATGCGGATTTCACATGCTACCAACTCCACATTCAGAGAGAACTTCAGCGCCAAAGCCGTTTTCGCCTAGCCCCAAACGCAAAGGTTCTGGAATCACATATTCATCTCTGAGTATGATAGGTCAAGGCAACACTGCATGTTGGTGACGGGCATATTGAAGAAGCATCAGCCGAGTGCTTCTTGTGGGAGAACAACTCCATTTGGCTCAACAACGTCACACACCGTCAGGCTTCCAAGCAGCTCTCAAGGAAACTCCGTTTTCACCCTTTATGCTAAATGCCCATTGTGCGCATTGGACTGAAATGAAGTTTGCTGAGTATCGCACACAAACCAATGCTCCACATGCGGGTTTCACATGCTACCAACTCCACATTCAGAGACAACTTCAGCGCCAAAGCCGTTTTCCCCTAGCCCCAAATGCAAAGGTTCTGGAATCACATATTCGTCTCTGAGTATGATAGGTCAAGGCAACACTGCATGTTGGTACGGGCATATTGAAGAAGCATCAGCCGAGTGCTTCTTGTGGGAGAACAACTCCATTTGGCTCACCAACGTCACACACCGTCAGGCTTCCAAGCAGCTCTCAAGGAAACTCCGTTTTCACCCTTTATGCTAAATGCCCATTGAGCGCATTGGACTGAAATGAAGTTTGCTGAGTATCACACACAAACCAATGCTCCACATGCGGGTTTCACATGCTACCAACTCCACATTCAGAGACAACTTCAGCGCCAAAGCCGTTTTCACCTAGCCCCAAATGCAAAGGTTCTGGAATCACATATTCGTCTCTGAGTATGATAGGTGAAGGCAACACTGCATGTTGGTACGGGCATATTGAAGAAGCATCAGCCGAGTGCTTCTTGTGGGAGAACAACTCCATTTGGCTCACCAACGTCACACACCGTCAGGCTTCCAAGCAGCTCTCAAGGAAACTCCGTTTTCACCCTTTATGCTAAATGCCCATTGAGCCCACTGGACTGAAATGAAGTTTGCTGAGTATCGCACACAAACCAATGCTCCACATGCGGGTTTCACATGCTACCAACTCCACATTCAGAGACAACTTCAGCGCCAAAGCCGTTTTCCCCTAGCCCCAAATGCAAAGGTTCTGGAATCACATATTCGTCTCTGAGTATGATAGGTCAAGGCAACACTGCATGTTGGTACGGGCATATTGAAGAAGCATCAGCCGAGTGCTTCTTGTGGGAGAACAACTCCATTTGGCTCAACAACGTCACACACCATCAGGCTTCCAAGCAGCTCTCAAGGAAACTCCGTTTTCACCCTTTATGCTTAATGCCCATTGTGTGCATTGGACTGAAATGAAGTTTGCTGAGTATCGCACACAAACCAATGCTCCACATGCGGGTTTCACATGCTACCAACTCCACATTCAGAGACAACTTCAGCGCCAAAGCCGTTTTCCCCTAGCCCCAAATGCAAAGGTTCTGGAATCACATATTCGTCTCTGAGTATGATAGGTCAAGGCAACACTGCATGTTGGTGACGGGCATATTGAAGAAGCATCAGCCGAGTGCTTCTTGTGGCAGAACAACTCCATTTGGCTCACCAACGTCACACACCGTCAGGCTTACAAGCAGCTCTCAAGGAAACTCCGTTTTCACCCTTTATGCTAAATGCCCATTGAGCGCATTGGACTGAAATGAAGTTTGCTGAGTATCGCACACAAACCAATGCTCCACATGTGGGTTTCACATGCTACCAACTCCACATTCAGAGACAACTTCAGCGCCAAAGCCGTTTTCCCCTAGCCCCAAATGCAAAGGTTCTGGAATCACATATTCGTCTCTGAGTATGATAGGTCAAGGCAACACTGCATGTTATTACAGGCATATTGAAGAAGCATCAGCCGAGTGCTTCTTGTGGGAGAACAACTCCATTTGGCTCACCAACGTCACACACCGTCAGGCTTACAAGCAGCTCTCAAGGAAACTCCGTTTTCACCCTTTATGCTAAATGCCCATTGAGCGCATTGGACTGAAATGAAGTTTGCTGAGTATCGCACACAAACCAATGCTCCACATGCGGGTTTCACATGCTACCAACTAAACATTCAGAGACAACTTCAGCGCCAAAGCCGTTTTCGCCTAGCCCCAAATGCAAAGGTTCTGGAATCACATATTCGTCTCTGAGTATGATAGGTCAAGGCAACACTGCATGTTGGTACGGGCATATTGAAGAAGCATCAGCCGAGTGCTTCTTGTGGGAGAACAACTCCATTTGGCTCACCAACGTCACACACCGTCAGGCTTACAAGCAGCTCTCAAGGAAACTCCGTTTTCACCCTTTATGCTAAATGCCCATTGAGCGCATTGGACTGAAATGAAGTTTGCTGAGTATCGCACACAAACCAATGCTCCACATGCGGGTTTCACATGCTACCAACTCCACATTCAGAGACAACTTCAGCGCCAAATCCGTTTTCCCCTAGCCCCAAATGCAAAGGTTCTGGAATCACATATTCGTCTCTGAGTATGATAGGTCAAGGCAACACTGCATGTTGGTACGGGCATATTGAAGAAGCATCAGCCGAGTGCTTCTTGTGGAAGAACAACTCCATTTGGCTCACCAACGTCACACACCATCAGGCTTCCAAGCAGCTCTCAAGGAAACTCCGTTTTCACCCTTTATGCTAAATGCCCATTGAGCGCATTGGACTGAAATGAAGTTTGCTGAGTATCGCACACAAACCAATGCTCCACATGCGGGTTTCACATGCTACCAACTCCACATTCAGAGACAACTTCAGCGCCAAAGCCGTTTTCCCCTAGCCCCAAATGCAAAGGTTCTGGAATCACATATTCGTCTCTGAGTATGATAGGTCAAGGCAACACTGCATGTTGGTGACGGGCATATTGAAGAAGCATCAGCCGAGTGCTTCTTGTGGGAGAACAACTCCATTTGGCTCACCAACGTCACACACCGTCAGGCTTCCAAGCAGCTCTCAAGGAAACTCCGTTTTCACCCTTTATGCTAAATGCCCATTGAGCGCATTGGACTGAAATGAAGTTTGCTGAGTATCGCACACAAACCAATGCTCCACATGCGGGTTTCACATGCTACCAACTCCACATTCAGAGACAACTTCAGCGCCAAAGCCGTTTTCGCCTAGCCCCAAATGCAAAGGTTCTGGAATCACATATTCGTCTCTGAGTATGATAGGTCAAGGCAACACTGCATGTTGGTGACGGGCATATTGAAGAAGCATCAGCCGAGTGCTTCTTGTGGGAGAACAACTCCATTTGGCTCACCAACGTCACACACCATCAGGCTTACAAGCAGCTCTCAAGGAAACTCCGTTTTCACCCTTTATGCTAAATGCCCATTGAGCGCATTGGACTGAAATGAAGTTTGCTGAGTATCGCACACAAACCAATGCTCCACATGCGGGTTTCACATGCTATCAACTCCACATTCAGAGACAACTTCAGCGCCAAAGCCGTTTTCCCCTAGCCCCAAATGCAAAGGTTCTGGAATCACATATTCGTCTCTGAGTATGATAGGTCAAGGCAACACTGCATGTTGGTGACGGGCATATTGAAGAAGCATCAGCCGAGTGCTTCTTGTGGGAGAACAACTCCATTTGGCTCACCAACGTCACACACCGTCAGGCTTACAAGCAGCTCTCAAGGAAACTCCGTTTTCACCCTTTATGCTAAATGCCCATTGAGCGCATTGGACTGAAATGAAGTTTGCTGAGTATCGCACACAAACCAATGCTCCACATGCGGGTTTCACATGCTACCAACTCCACATTCAGAGACAACTTCAGCGCCAAAGCCGTTTTCCCCTAGCCCCAAATGCAAAGGTTCTGGAATCACATATTCGTCTCTGAGTATGATAGGTCAAGGCAACACTGCATGTTGGTACGGGCATATTGAAGAAGCATCAGCCGAGTGCTTCTTGTGGGAGAACAACTCCATTTGGCTCACCAACGTCACACACCATCAGGCTTCCAAGCAGCTCTCAAGGAAACTCCGTTTTCACCCTTTATGCTAAATGCCCATTGTGCGCATTGGACTGAAATGAAGTTTGCTGAGTATCGCACACAAACCAATGCTCCACATGCGGGTTTCACATGCTACCAACTCCACATTCAGAGACAACTTCAGCGCCAAAGCCGTTTTCGCCTAGCCCCAAATGCAAAGGTTCTGGAATCACATATTCGTCTCTGAGTATGATAGGTCAAGGCAACACTGCATGTTGGTGACGGGCATATTGAAGAAGCATCAGCCGAGTGCTTCTTGTGGGAGAACAACTCCATTTGGCTCAACAACGTCACACACCGTCAGGCTTACAAGCAGCTCTCAAGGAAACTCCGTTTTCACCCTTTATGCTAAATGCCCATTGAGCGCATTGGACTGAAATGAAGTTTGCTGAGTATCGCACACAAACCAATGCTCCACATGCGGGTTTCACATGCTACCAACTCCACATTCAGAGACAACTTCAGCGCCAAAGCCGTTTTCCCCTAGCCCCAAATGCAAAGGTTCTGGAATCACATATTCGTCTCTGAGTATGATAGGTCAAGGCAACACTGCATGTTGGTACGGGCATATTGAAGAAGCATCAGCCGAGTGCTTCTTGTGGGAGAACAACTCCATTTGGCTCACCAACGTCACACACCATCAGGCTTCCAAGCAGCTCTCAAGGAAACTCCGTTTTCACCCTTTATGCTAAATGCCCATTGTGCGCATTGGACTGAAATGAAGTTTGCTGAGTATCGCACACAAACCAATGCTCCACATGCGGGTTTCACATGCTACCAACTCCACATTCAGAGACAACTTCAGCGCCAAAGCCGTTTTCGCCTAGCCCCAAATGCAAAGGTTCTGGAATCACATATTCGTCTCTGAGTATGATAGGTGAAGGCAACACTGCATGTTGGTACGGGCATATTGAAGAAGCATCAGCCGAGTGCTTCTTGTGGGAGAACAACTCCATTTGGCTCAACAACGTCACACACCGTCAGGCTTACAAGCAGCTCTCAAGGAAACTCCGTTTTCACCCTTTATGCTAAATGCCCATTGAGCGCACTGGACTGAAATGAAGTTTGCTGAGTATCGCACACAAACCAATGCTCCACATGCGGGTTTCACATGCTACCAACTCCACATTCAGAGACAACTTCAGCGCCAAAGCCGTTTTCCCCTAGCCCCAAATGCAAAGGTTCTGGAATCACATATTCGTCTCTGAGTATGATAGGTCAAGGCAACACTGCATGTTGGTGACGGGCATATTGAAGAAGCATCAGCCGAGTGCTTCTTGTGGGAGAACAACTCCATTTGGCTCACCAACGTCACACACAGTCAGGCTTCCAAGCAGCTCTCAAGGAAACTCCGTTTTCACCCTTTATGCTAAATGCCCATTGAGCGCATTGGACTGAAATGAAGTTTGCTGAGTATCGCACACAAACCAATGCTCCACATGCGGGTTTCACATGCTACCAACTCCACATTCAGAGACAACTTCAGCGCCAAAGCCGTTTTCGCCTAGCCCCAAATGCAAAGGTTCTGGAATCACATATTCGTCTCTGAGTATGATAGGTCAAGGCAACACTGCATGTTGGTGACGGGCATATTGAAGAAGCATCAGCCGAGTGCTTCTTGTGGGAGAACAACTCCATTTGGCTCACCAACGTCACACACCGTCAGGCTTACAAGCAGCTCTCAAGGAAACTCCGTTTTCACCCTTTATGCTAAATGCCCTTTGAGCGCACTGGACTGAAATGAAGTTTGCTGAGTATCGCACACAAACCAATGCTCCACATGCGGGTTTCACATGCTACCAACTCCACATTCAGAGACAACTTCAGCGCCAAAGCCGTTTTCCCCTAGCCCCAAATGCAAAGGTTCTGGAATCACATATTCGTCTCTGAGTATGATAGGTCAAGGCAACACTGCATGTTGGTACGGGCATATTGAAGCAGCATCAGCCGAGTGCTTCTTGTGGGAGAACAACTCCATTTGGCTCACCAACGTCACACACCATCAGGCTTACAAGCAGCTCTCAAGGAAACTCCGTTTTCACCCTTTATGCTAAATGCCCATTGAGCGCATTGGACTGAAATGAAGTTTGCTGAGTATCGCACACAAACCAATGCTCCACATGCGGATTTCACATGCTACCAACTCCACATTCAGAGACAACTTCAGCGCCAAAGCCGTTTTCGCCTAGCCCCAAACGCAAAGGTTCTGGAATCACATATTCATCTCTGAGTATGATAGGTCAAGGCAACACTGCATGTTGGTGACGGGCATATTGAAGAAGCATCAGCCGAGTGCTTCTTGTGGGAGAACAACTCCATTTGGCTCAACAACGTCACACACCGTCAGGCTTCCAAGCAGCTCTCAAGGAAACTCCGTTTTCACCCTTTATGCTAAATGCCCATTGTGCGCATTGGACTGAAATGAAGTTTGCTGAGTATCGCACACAAACCAATGCTCCACATGCGGGTTTCACATGCTACCAACTCCACATTCAGAGACAACTTCAGCGCCAAAGCCGTTTTCCCCTAGCCCCAAATGCAAAGGTTCTGGAATCACATATTCGTCTCTGAGTATGATAGGTCAAGGCAACACTGCATGTTGGTACGGGCATATTGAAGAAGCATCAGCCGAGTGCTTCTTGTGGGAGAACAACTCCATTTGGCTCACCAACGTCACACACCGTCAGGCTTCCAAGCAGCTCTCAAGGAAACTCCGTTTTCACCCTTTATGCTAAATGCCCATTGAGCGCATTGGACTGAAATGAAGTTTGCTGAGTATCACACACAAACCAATGCTCCACATGCGGGTTTCACATGCTACCAACTCCACATTCAGAGACAACTTCAGCGCCAAAGCCGTTTTCCCCTAGCCCCAAATGCAAAGGTTCTGGAATCACATATTCGTCTCTGAGTATGATAGGTGAAGGCAACACTGCATGTTGGTACGGGCATATTGAAGAAGCATCAGCCGAGTGCTTCTTGTGGGAGAACAACTCCATTTGGCTCACCAACGTCACACACCGTCAGGCTTCCAAGCAGCTCTCAAGGAAACTCCGTTTTCACCCTTTATGCTAAATGCCCATTGAGCCCACTGGACTGAAATGAAGTTTGCTGAGTATCGCACACAAACCAATGCTCCACATGCGGGTTTCACATGCTACCAACTCCACATTCAGAGACAACTTCAGCGCCAAAGCCGTTTCCCCTAGCCCCAAATGCAAAGGTTCTGGAATCACATATTCGTCTCTGAGTATGATAGGTCAAGGCAACACTGCATGTTGGTACGGGCATATTGAAGAAGCATCAGCCGAGTGCTTCTTGTGGGAGAACAACTCCATTTGGCTCAACAACATCACACACCATCAGGCTTCCAAGCAGCTCTCAAGGAAACTCCGTTTTCACCCTTTATGCTAAATGCCCATTGTGTGCATTGGACTGAAATGAAGTTTGCTGAGTATCGCACACAAACCAATGCTCCACATGCGGGTTTCACATGCTACCAACTCCACATTCAGAGACAACTTCAGCGCCAAAGCCGTTTTCCCCTAGCCCCAAATGCAAAGGTTCTGGAATCACATATTCGTCTCTGAGTATGATAGGTCAAGGCAACACTGCATGTTGGTGACGGGCATATTGAAGAAGCATCAGCCGAGTGCTTCTTGTGGGAGAACAACTCCATTTGGCTCAACGTCACACACCGTCAGGCTTACAAGCAGCTCTCAAGGAAACTCCGTTTTCACCCTTTATGCTAAATGCCCATTGAGCGCATTGGACTGAAATGAAGTTTGCTGAGTATCGCACACAAACCAATGCTCCACATGCGGGTTTCACATGCTACCAACTCCACATTCAGAGACAACTTCAGCGCCAAAGCCGTTTTCGCCTAGCCCCAAATGCAAAGGTTCTGGAATCACATATTCGTCTCTGAGTATGATAGGTCAAGGCAACACTGCATGTTGGTACGGGCATATTGAAGAAGCATCAGCCGAGTGCTTCTTGTGGGAGAACAACTCCATTTGGCTCTACCAACGTCACACACCGTCAGGCTTACAAGCAGCTCTCAAGGAAACTCCGTTTTCACCCTTTATGCTAAATGCCCATTGAGCGCATTAGACTGAAATGAAGTTTGCTGAGTATCGCACACAAACCAATGCTCCACATGCGGGTTTCACATGCTACCAACTCCACATTCAGAGACAACTTCAGCGCCAAAGCCATTTTCCAATAGCCTCAAATGCAAAGGTTCTGGAATCACATATTCGTCTCTGAGTATGATAGGCCAAGGCAACACTGCATGTTATTACAGGCATATTGAAGAAGCATCAGCCGAGTGCTTCTTGTGGGAGAACAACTCCATTTGGCTCACCAACGTCACACACCGTCAGGCTTACAAGCAGCTCTCAAGGAAACTCCGTTTTCACCCTTTATGCTAAATGCCCATTGAGCGCATTGGACTGAAATGAAGTTTGCTGAGTATCGCACACAAACCAATGCTCCACATGCGGGTTTCACATGCTACCAACTCCACATTCAGAGACAACTTCAGCGCCAAATCCGTTTTCCCCTAGCCCCAAATGCAAAGGTTCTGGAATCACATATTCGTCTCTGAGTATGATAGGTCAAGGCAACACTGCATGTTGGTACGGGCATATTGAAGAAGCATCAGCCGAGTGCTTCTTGTGGAAGAACAACTCCATTTGGCTCACCAACGTCACACACCATCAGGCTTCCAAGCAGCTCTCAAGGAAACTCCGTTTTCACCCTTTATGCTAAATGCCCATTGAGCGCATTGGACTGAAATGAAGTTTGCTGAGTATCGCACACAAACCAATGCTCCACATGCGGGTTTCACATGCTACCAACTCCACATTCAGAGACAACTTCAGCGCCAAAGCCGTTTTCCCCTAGCCCCAAATGCAAAGGTTCTGGAATCACATATTCGTCTCTGAGTATGATAGGTCAAGGCAACACTGCATGTTGGTGACGGGCATATTGAAGAAGCATCAGCCGAGTGCTTCTTGTGGGAGAACAACTCCATTTGGCTCAACAACGTCACACACCGTCAGGCTTACAAGCAGCTCTCAAGGAAACTCCGTTTTCACCCTTTATGCTAAATGCCCATTGAGCGCATTGGACTGAAATGAAGTTTGCTGAGTATCGCACACAAACCAATGCTCCACATGCGGGTTTCACATGCTACCAACTCCACATTCAGAGACAACTTCAGCGCCAAAGCCGTTTTCGCCTAGCCCCAAATGCAAAGGTTCTGGAATCACATATTCGTCTCTGAGTATGATAGGTCAAGGCAACACTGCATGTTGGTGACGGGCATATTGAAGAAGCATCAGCCGAGTGCTTCTTGTGGGAGAACAACTCCATTTGGCTCACCAACGTCACACACCGTCAGGCTTACAAGCAGCTCTCAAGGAAACTCCGTTTTCACCCTTTATGCTAAATGCCCATTGAGCGCATTGGACTGAAATGAAGTTTGCTGAGTATCGCACACAAACCAATGCTCCACATGCGGGTTTCACATGCTATCAACTCCACATTCAGAGACAACTTCAGCGCCAAAGCCGTTTTCCCCTAGCCCCAAATGCAAAGGTTCTGGAATCACATATTCGTCTCTGAGTATGATAGGTCAAGGCAACACTGCATGTTGGTGACGGGCATATTGAAGAAGCATCAGCCGAGTGCTTCTTGTGGGAGAACAACTCCATTTGGCTCACCAACGTCACACACCGTCAGGCTTACAAGCAGCTCTCAAGGAAACTCCGTTTTCACCCTTTATGCTAAATGCCCATTGAGCGCATTGGACTGAAATGAAGTTTGCTGAGTATCGCACACAAACCAATGCTCCACATGCGGGTTTCACATGCTACCAACTCCACATTCAGAGACAACTTCAGCGCCAAAGCCGTTTTCCCCTAGCCCCAAATGCAAAGGTTCTGGAATCACATATTCGTCTCTGAGTATGATAGGTCAAGGCAACACTGCATGTTGGTACGGGCATATTGAAGAAGCATCAGCCGAGTGCTTCTTGTGGGAGAACAACTCCATTTGGCTCACCAACGTCACACACCGTCAGGCTTACAAGCAGCTCTCAAGGAAACTCCGTTTTCACCCTTTATGCTAAATGCCCATTGAGCGCATTAGACTGAAATGAAGTTTGCTGAGTATCGCACACAAACCAATGCTCCACATGCGGGTTTCACATGCTACCAACTCCACATTCAGAGACAACTTCAGCGCCAAAGCCATTTTCCAATAGCCTCAAATGCAAAGGTTCTGGAATCACATATTCGTCTCTGAGTATGATAGGCCAAGGCAACACTGCATGTTATTACAGGCATATTGAAGAAGCATCAGCCGAGTGCTTCTTGTGGGAGAACAACTCCATTTGGCTCACCAACGTCACACACCGTCAGGCTTACAAGCAGCTCTCAAGGAAACTCCGTTTTCACCCTTTATGCTAAATGCCCATTGAGCGCATTGGACTGAAATGAAGTTTGCTGAGTATCGCACACAAACCAATGCTCCACATGCGGGTTTCACATGCTACCAACTCCACATTCAGAGACAACTTCAGCGCCAAAGCCGTTTTCCCCTAGCCCCAAATGCAAAGGTTCTAGAATCACATATTCGTCTCTGAGTATGATAGGTCAAGGCAACACTGCATGTTGGTGACGGGCATATTGAAGAAGCATCAGCCGAGTGCTTCTTGTGGGAGAACAACTCCATTTGGCTCACCAACGTCACACACCGTCAGGCTTACAAGCAGCTCTCAAGGAAACTCCGTTTTCACCCTTTATGCTAAATGCCCATTGAGCGCATTGGACTGAAATGAAGTTTGCTGAGTATCGCACACAAACCAATGCTCCACATGCGGGTTTCACATGCTATCAACTCCACATTCAGAGACAACTTCAGCGCCAAAGCCGTTTTCCCCTAGCCCCAAATGCAAAGGTTCTGGAATCACATATTCGTCTCTGAGTATGATAGGTAAAGGCAACACTGCATGTTGGTGACGGGCATATTGAAGAAGCATCAGCCGAGTGCTTCTTGTGGGAGAACAACTCCATTTGGCTCACCAACGTCACACACCGTCAGGCTTACAAGCAGCTCTCAAGGAAACTCCGTTTTCACCCTTTATGCTAAATGCCCATTGAGCGCATTGGACTGAAATGAAGTTTGCTGAGTATCGCACACAAACCAATGCTCCACATGCGGGTTTCACATGCTACCAACTCCACATTCAGAGACAACTTCAGCGCCAAAGCCGTTTTCGCCTAGCCCCAAATGCAAAGGTTCTGGAATCACATATTCGTCTCTGAGTATGATAGGTCAAGGCAACACTGCATGTTGGTGACGGGCATATTGAAGAAGCATCAGCCGAGTGCTTCTTGTGGGAGAACAACTCCATTTGGCTCAACAACGTCACACACCGTCAGGCTTACAAGCAGCTCTCAAGGAAACTCCGTTTTCACCCTTTATGCTAAATGCCCATTGAGCGCATTGGACTGAAATGAAGTTTGCTGAGTATCGCACACAAACCAATGCTCCACATGCGGGTTTCACATGCTACCAACTCCACATTCAGAGACAACTTCAGCGCCAAAGCCGTTTTCCCCTAGCCCCAAATGCAAAGGTTCTGGAATCACATATTCGTCTCTGAGTATGATAGGTCAAGGCAACACTGCATGTTGGTACGGGCATATTGAAGAAGCATCAGCCGAGTGCTTCTTGTGGGAGAACAACTCCATTTGGCTCACCAACGTCACACACCATCAGGCTTCCAAGCAGCTCTCAAGGAAACTCCGTTTTCACCCTTTATGCTAAATGCCCATTGTGCGCATTGGACTGAAATGAAGTTTGCTGAGTATCGCACACAAACCAATGCTCCACATGCGGGTTTCACATGCTACCAACTCCACATTCAGAGACAACTTCAGCGCCAAAGCCGTTTTCCCCTAGCCCCAAATGCAAAGGTTCTGGAATCACATATTCGTCTCTGAGTATGATAGGTGAAGGCAACACTGCATGTTGGTACGGGCATATTGAAGAAGCATCAGCCGAGTGCTTCTTGTTTGAGAACAACTCCATTTGGCTCAACAACGTCACACACCGTCAGGCTTCCAAGCAGCTCTCAAGGAAACTCCGTTTTCACCCTTTATGCTAAATGCCCATTGAGCGCACTGGACTGAAATGAAGTTTGCTGAGTATCGCACACAAACCAATGCTCCACATGCGGGTTTCACATGCTACCAACTCCACATTCAGAGACAACTTCAGCGCCAAAGCCGTTTTCCCCTAGCCCCAAATGCAAAGGTTCTGGAATCACATATTCGTCTCTGAGTATGATAGGTCAAGGCAACACTGCATGTTGGTGACGGGCATATTGAAGAAGCATCAGCCGAGTGCTTCTTGTGGGAGAACAACTCCATTTGGCTCACCAACGTCACACACAGTCAGGCTTCCAAGCAGCTCTCAAGGAAACTCCGTTTTCACCCTTTATGCTAAATGCCCATTGAGCGCATTGGACTGAAATGAAGTTTGCTGAGTATCGCACACAAACCAATGCTCCACATGCGGGTTTCACATGCTACCAACTCCACATTCAGAGACAACTTCAGCGCCAAAGCCGTTTTCGCCTAGCCCCAAATGCAAAGGTTCTGGAATCACATATTCGTCTCTGAGTATGATAGGTCAAGGCAACACTGCATGTTGGTGACGGCATATTGAAGAAGCATCAGCCGAGTGCTTCTTGTGGGAGAACAACTCCATTTGGCTCACCAACGTCACACACCGTCAGGCTTACAAGCAGCTCTCAAGGAAACTCCGTTTTCACCCTTTATGCTAAATGCCCTTTTGAGCGCACTGGACTGAAATGAAGTTTGCTGAGTATCGCACACAAACCAATGCTCCACATGCGGGTTTCACATGCTACCAACTCCACATTCAGAGACAACTTCAGCGCCAAAGCCGTTTTCCCCTAGCCCCAAATGCAAAGGTTCTGGAATCACATATTCGTCTCTGAGTATGATAGGTCAAGGCAACACTGCATGTTGGTACGGGCATATTGAAGCAGCATCAGCCGAGTGCTTCTTGTGGGAGAACAACTCCATTTGGCTCACCAACGTCACACACCATCAGGCTTACAAGCAGCTCTCAAGGAAACTCCGTTTTCACCCTTTATGCTAAATGCCCATTGAGCGCATTGGACTGAAATGAAGTTTGCTGAGTATCGCACACAAACCAATGCTCCACATGCGGATTTCACATGCTACCAACTCCACATTCAGAGACAACTTCAGCGCCAAAGCCGTTTTCGCCTAGCCCCAAACGCAAAGGTTCTGGAATCACATATTCATCTCTGAGTATGATAGGTCAAGGCAACACTGCATGTTGGTGACGGGCATATTGAAGAAGCATCAGCCGAGTGCTTCTTGTGGGAGAACAACTCCATTTGGCTCAACAACGTCACACACCGTCAGGCTTCCAAGCAGCTCTCAAGGAAACTCCGTTTTCACCCTTTATGCTAAATGCCCATTGTGCGCATTGGACTGAAATGAAGTTTGCTGAGTATCGCACACAAACCAATGCTCCACATGCGGGTTTCACATGCTACCAACTCCACATTCAGAGACAACTTCAGCGCCAAAGCCGTTTTCCCCTAGCCCCAAATGCAAAGGTTCTGGAATCACATATTCGTCTCTGAGTATGATAGGTCAAGGCAACACTGCATGTTGGTACGGGCATATTGAAGAAGCATCAGCCGAGTGCTTCTTGTGGGAGAACAACTCCATTTGGCTCACCAACGTCACACACCGTCAGGCTTCCAAGCAGCTCTCAAGGAAACTCCGTTTTCACCCTTTATGCTAAATGCCCATTGAGCGCATTGGACTGAAATGAAGTTTGCTGAGTATCACACACAAACCAATGCTCCACATGCGGGTTTCACATGCTACCAACTCCACATTCAGAGACAACTTCAGCGCCAAAGCCGTTTTCCCCTAGCCCCAAATGCAAAGGTTCTGGAATCACATATTCGTCTCTGAGTATGATAGGTCAAGGCAACACTGCATGTTGGTACGGGCATATTGAAGAAGCATCAGCCGAGTGCTTCTTGTGGGAGAACAACTCCATTTGGCTCACCAACGTCACACACCGTCAGGCTTCCAAGCAGCTCTCAAGGAAACTCCGTTTTCACCCTTTATGCTAAATGCCCATTGAGCCCACTGGACTGAAATGAAGTTTGCTGAGTATCGCACACAAACCAATGCTCCACATGCGGGTTTCACATGCTACCAACTCCACATTCAGAGACAACTTCAGCGCCAAAGCCGTTTTCCCCTAGCCCCAAATGCAAAGGTTCTGGAATCACATATTCGTCTCTGAGTATGATAGGTCAAGGCAACACTGCATGTTGGTACGGGCATATTGAAGAAGCATCAGCCGAGTGCTTCTTGTGGGAGAACAACTCCATTTGGCTCAACAACGTCACACACCATCAGGCTTCCAAGCAGCTCTCAAGGAAACTCCGTTTTCACCCTTTATGCTAAATGCCCATTGAGCGCATTGGACTGAAATGAAGTTTGCTGAGTATCGCACACAAACCAATGCTCCACATGCGGGTTTCACATGCTACCAACTCCACATTCAGAGACAACTTCAGCGCCAAAGCCGTTTTCCCCTAGCCCCAAATGCAAAGGTTCTGGAATCACATATTCGTCTCTGAGTATGATAGGTCAAGGCAACACTGCATGTTGGTGACGGGCATATTGAAGAAGCATCAGCCGAGTGCTTCTTGTGGGAGAACAACTCCATTTGGCTCAACGTCACACACCGTCAGGCTTCCAAGCAGCTCTCAAGGAAACTCCGTTTTCACCCTTTATGCTAAATGCCCATTGAGCGCATTGGACTGAAATGAAGTTTGCTGAGTATCGCACACAAACCAATGCTCCACATGCGGGTTTCACATGCTACCAACTCCACATTCAGAGACAACTTCAGCGCCAAAGCCGTTTTCCCCTAGCCCCAAATGCAAAGGTTCTGGAATCACATATTCGTCTCTGAGTATGATAGGTCAAGGCAACACTGCATGTTGGTACGGGCATATTGAAGAAGCATCAGCCGAGTGCTTCTTGTGGGAGAACAACTCCATTTGGCTCACCAACGTCACACACCGTCAGGCTTACAAGCAGCTCTCAAGGAAACTCCGTTTTCACCCTTTATGCTAAATGCCCATTGAGCGCATTAGACTGAAATGAAGTTTGCTGAGTATCGCACACAAACCAATGCTCCACATGCGGGTTTCACATGCTACCAACTCCACATTCAGAGACAACTTCAGCGCCAAAGCCATTTTCCAATAGCCTCAAATGCAAAGGTTCTGGAATCACATATTCGTCTCTGAGTATGATAGGCCAAGGCAACACTGCATGTTATTACAGGCATATTGAAGAAGCATCAGCCGAGTGCTTCTTGTGGGAGAACAACTCCATTTGGCTCAACAACGTCACACACCGTCAGGCTTACAAGCAGCTCTCAAGGAAACTCCGTTTTCACCCTTTATGCTAAATGCCCATTGAGCGCATTAGACTGAAATGAAGTTGGCTGAGTATCGCACACAAACCAATGCTCCACATGCGGGTTTCACATGCTACCAACTCCACATTCAGAGACAACTTCAGCGCCAAAGCCGTTTTCCCCTAGCCCCAAATGCAAAGGTTCTGGAATCACATATTCGTCTCTGAGTATGATAGGTCAAGGCAACACTGCATGTTGGTACGGGCATATTGAAGAAGCATCAGCCGAGTGCTTCTTGTGGGAGAACAACTCCATTTGGCTCACCAACGTCACACACCGTCAGGCTTCCAAGCAGCTCTCAAGGAAACTCCGTTTTCACCCTTTATGCTAAATGCCCATTGAGCGCATTGGACTGAAATGAAGTTTGCTGAGTATCGCACACAAACCAATGCTCCACATGCGGGTTTCACATGCTACCAACTCCACATTCAGAGACAACTTCAGCGCCAAAGCCGTTTTCCCCTAGCCCCAAATGCAAAGGTTCTGGAATCACATATTCGTCTCTGAGTATGATAGGTCAAGGCAACACTGCATGTTGGTACGGGCATATTGAAGAAGCATCAGCCGAGTGCTTCTTGTGGGAGAACAACTCCATTTGGCTCACCAACGTCACACACCGTCAGGCTTACAAGCAGCTCTCAAGGAAACTCCGTTTTCACCCTTTATGCTAAATGCCCATTGAGCGCACTGGACTGAAATGAAGTTTGCTGAGTATCGCACACAAACCAATGCTCCACATGCGGGTTTCACATGCTACCAACTCCACATTCAGAGACAACTTCAGCGCCAAAGCCGTTTTCCCCTAGCCCCAAATGCAAAGGTTCTGGAATCACATATTCGTCTCTGAGTATGATAGGTCAAGGCAACACTGCATGTTGGTACGGGCATATTGAAGAAGCATCAGCCGAGTGCTTCTTGTGGGAGAACAACTCCATTTGGCTCACCAACGTCACACACCGTCAGGCTTACAAGCAGCTCTCAAGGAAACTCCGTTTTCACCCTTTATGCTAAATGCCCATTGAGCGCATTAGACTGAAATGAAGTTTGCTGAGTATCGCACACAAACCAATGCTCCACATGCGGGTTTCACATGCTACCAACTCCACATTCAGAGACAACTTCAGCGCCAAAGCCATTTTCCAATAGCCTCAAATGCAAAGGTTCTGGAATCACATATTCGTCTCTGAGTATGATAGGCCAAGGCAACACTGCATGTTATTACAGGCATATTGAAGAAGCATCAGCCGAGTGCTTCTTGTGGGAGAACAACTCCATTTGGCTCAACAACGTCACACACCGTCAGGCTTACAAGCAGCTCTCAAGGAAACTCCGTTTTCACCCTTTATGCTAAATGCCCATTGAGCGCATTAGACTGAAATGAAGTTGGCTGAGTATCGCACACAAACCAATGCTCCACATGCGGGTTTCACATGCTACCAACTCCACATTCAGAGACAACTTCAGCGCCAAAGCCGTTTTCCCCTAGCCCCAAATGCAAAGGTTCTGGAATCACATATTCGTCTCTGAGTATGATAGGTCAAGGCAACACTGCATGTTGGTACGGGCATATTGAAGAAGCATCAGCCGAGTGCTTCTTGTGGGAGAACAACTCCATTTGGCTCACCAACGTCACACACCGTCAGGCTTCCAAGCAGCTCTCAAGGAAACTCCGTTTTCACCCTTTATGCTAAATGCCCATTGAGCGCATTGGACTGAAATGAAGTTTGCTGAGTATCGCACACAAACCAATGCTCCACATGCGGGTTTCACATGCTACCAACTCCACATTCAGAGACAACTTCAGCGCCAAAGCCGTTTTCCCCTAGCCCCAAATGCAAAGGTTCTGGAATCACATATTCGTCTCTGAGTATGATAGGTCAAGGCAACACTGCATGTTGGTACGGGCATATTGAAGAAGCATCAGCCGAGTGCTTCTTGTGGGAGAACAACTCCATTTGGCTCACCAACGTCACACACCGTCAGGCTTACAAGCAGCTCTCAAGGAAACTCCGTTTTCACCCTTTATGCTAAATGCCCATTGAGCGCACTGGACTGAAATGAAGTTTGCTGAGTATCGCACACAAACCAATGCTCCACATGCGGGTTTCACATGCTACCAACTCCACATTCAGAGACAACTTCAGCGCCAAAGCCGTTTTCCCCTAGCCCCAAATGCAAAGGTTCTGGAATCACATATTCGTCTCTGAGTATGATAGGTCAAGGCAACACTGCATGTTGGTACGGGCATATTGAAGAAGCATCAGCCGAGTGCTTCTTGTGGGAGAACAACTCCATTTGGCTCAACAACGTCACACACCGTCAGGCTTACAAGCAGCTCTCAAGGAAACTCCGTTTTCACCCTTTATGCTAAATGCCCATTGAGCGCATTGGACTGAAATGAAGTTTGCTGAGTATCGCACACAAACCAATGCTCCACATGCGGGTTTCACATGCTACCAACTCCACATTCAGAGACAACTTCAGCGCCAAAGCCGTTTTCGCCTAGCCCCAAACGCAAAGGTTCTGGAATCACATATTCGTCTCTGAGTATGATAGGTCAAGGCAACACTGCATGTTGGTGATGGGCATATTGAAGAAGCATCAGCCGAGTGCTTCTTGTGGGAGAACAACTCCATTTGGCTCAACAACGTCACACACCGTCAGGCTTACAAGCAGCTCTCAAGGAAACTCCGTTTTCACCCTTTATGCTAAATGCCCATTGAGCGCATTGGACTGAAATGAAGTTTGCTGAGTATCGCACACAAACCAATGCTCCACATGCGGGTTTCACATGCTACCAACTCCACATTCAGAGACAACTTCAGCGCCAAAGCCGTTTTCCCCTAGCCCCAAATGCAAAGGTTCTGGAATCACATATTCGTCTCTGAGTATGATAGGTCAAGGCAACACTGCATGTTGGTACGGGCATATTGAAGAAGCATCAGCCGAGTGCTTCTTGTGGGAGAACAACTCCATTTGGCTCAACAACGTCACACACCGTCAGGCTTCCAAGCAGCTCTCAAGGAAACTCCGTTTTCACCCTTTATGCTAAATGCCCATTGAGCGCACTGGACTGAAATGAAGTTTGCTGAGTATCGCACACAAACCAATGCTCCACATGCGGGTTTCACATGCTACCAACTCCACATTCAGAGACAACTTCAGCGCCAAAGCCGTTTTCCCCTAGCCCCAAATGCAAAGGTTCTGGAATCACATATTCGTCTCTGAGTATGATAGGTCAAGGCAACACTGCATGTTGGTACGGGCATATTGAAGAAGCATCAGCCGAGTGCTTCTTGTGGGAGAACAACTCCATTTGGCTCAACAACGTCACACACCGTCAGGCTTCCAAGCAGCTCTCAAGGAAACTCCGTTTTCACCCTTTATGCTAAATGCCCTTTGAGCGCACTGGACTGAAATGAAGTTTGCTGAGTATCGCACACAAACCAATGCTCCACATGCGGGTTTCACATGCTACCAACTCCACATTCAGAGACAACTTCAGCGCCAAAGCCGTTTTCCCCTAGCCCCAAACGCAAAGGTTCTGGAATCACATATTCGTCTCTGAGTATGATAGGTCAAGGCAACACTGCATGTTGGTACGGGCATATTGAAGAAGCATCAGCCGAGTGCTTCTTGTGGGAGAACAACTCCATTTGGCTCAACAACGTCACACACCGTCAGGCTTCCAAGCAGCTCTCAAGGAAACTCCGTTTTCACCCTTTATGCTAAATGCCCATTGAGCGCATTAGACTGAAATGAAGTTTGCTGAGTATCGCACACAAACCAATGCTCCACATGCGGGTTTCACATGCTACCAACTCCACATTCAGAGACAACTTCAGCGCCAAAGCCATTTTCCAATAGCCTCAAATGCAAAGGTTCTGGAATCACATATTCGTCTCTGAGTATGATAGGCCAAGGCAACACTGCATGTTATTACAGGCATATTGAAGAAGCATCAGCCGAGTGCTTCTTGTGGGAGAACAACTCCATTTGGCTCAACAACGTCACACACCGTCAGGCTTCCAAGCAGCTCTCAAGGAAACTCCGTTTTCACCCTTTATGCTAAATGCCCATTGAGCGCATTAGACTGAAATGAAGTTTGCTGAGTATCGCACACAAACCAATGCTCCACATGCGGGTTTCACATGCTACCAACTCCACATTCAGAGACAACTTCAGCGCCAAAGCCGTTTTCCCCTAGCCCCAAATGCAAAGGTTCTGGAATCACATATTCGTCTCTGAGTATGATAGGTCAAGGCAACACTGCATGTTGGTGACGGGCATATTGAAGAAGCATCAGCCGAGTGCTTCTTGTGGGAGAACAACTCCATTTGGCTCACCAACGTCACACACCGTCAGGCTTCCAAGCAGCTCTCAAGGAAACTCCGTTTTCACCCTTTATGCTAAATGCCCATTGAGCGCATTGGACTGAAATGAAGTTTGCTGAGTATCGCACACAAACCAATGCTCCACATGCGGGTTTCACATGCTACCAACTCCACATTCAGAGACAACTTCAGCGCCAAAGCCGTTTTCGCCTAGCCCCAAATGCAAAGGTTCTGGAATCACATATTCGTCTCTGAGTATGATAGGTCAACACTGCATGTTGGTACGGGCATATTGAAGAAGCATCAGCCGAGTGCTTCTTGTGGGAGAACAACTCCATTTGGCTCAACAACGTCACACACCATCAGGCTTACAAGCAGCTCTCAAGGAAACTCCGTTTTCACCCTTTATGCTAAATGCCCATTGAGCGCATTGGACTGAAATGAAGTTTGCTGAGTATCGCACACAAACCAATGCTCCACATGCGGGTTTCACATGCTACCAACTCCACATTCAGAGACAACTTCAGCGCCAAAGCCGTTTTCGCCTAGCCCCAAATGCAAAGGTTCTGGAATCACATATTCGTCTCTGAGTATGATAGGTCAAGGCAACACTGCATGTTGGTACGGGCATATTGAAGAAGCATCAGCCGAGTGCTTCTTGTGGGAGAACAACTCCATTTGGCTCACCAACGTCACACACCGTCAGGCTTACAAGCAGCTCTCAAGGAAACTCCGTTTTCACCCTTTATGCTAAATGCCCATTGAGCGCACTGGACTGAAATGAAGTTTGCTGAGTATCGCACACAAACCAATGCTCCACATGCGGGTTTCACATGCTACCAACTCCACATTCAGAGACAACTTCAGCGCCAAAGCCGTTTTCCCCTAGCCCCAAATGCAAAGGTTCTGGAATCACATATTCGTCTCTGAGTATGATAGGTCAAGGCAACACTGCATGTTGGTACGGGCATATTGAAGAAGCATCAGCCGAGTGCTTCTTGTGGGAGAACAACTCCATTTGGCTCACCAACGTCACACACCGTCAGGCTTACAAGCAGCTCTCAAGGAAACTCCGTTTTCACCCTTTATGCTAAATGCCCATTGAGCGCATTGGACTGAAATGAAGTTTGCTGAGTATCGCACACAAACCAATGCTCCACATGCGGGTTTCACATGCTACCAACTCCACATTCAGAGACAACTTCAGCGCCAAAGCCGTTTTCGCCTAGCCCCAAACGCAAAGGTTCTGGAATCACATATTCGTCTCTGAGTATGATAGGTCAAGGCAACACTGCATGTTGGTGATGGGCATATTGAAGAAGCATCAGCCGAGTGCTTCTTGTGGGAGAACAACTCCATTTGGCTCACCAACGTCACACACCGTCAGGCTTACAAGCAGCTCTCAAGGAAACTCCGTTTTCACCCTTTATGCTAAATGCCCATTGAGCGCATTGGACTGAAATGAAGTTTGCTGAGTATCGCACACAAACCAATGCTCCACATGCGGGTTTCACATGCTACCAACTCCACATTCAGAGACAACTTCAGCGCCAAAGCCGTTTTCCCCTAGCCCCAAATGCAAAGGTTCTGGAATCACATATTCGTCTCTGAGTATGATAGGTCAAGGCAACACTGCATGTTGGTACGGGCATATTGAAGAAGCATCAGCCGAGTGCTTCTTGTGGGAGAACAACTCCATTTGGCTCAACAACGTCACACACCGTCAGGCTTCCAAGCAGCTCTCAAGGAAACTCCGTTTTCACCCTTTATGCTAAATGCCCATTGAGCGCATTGGACTGAAATGAAGTTTGCTGAGTATCGCACACAAACCAATGCTCCACATGCGGGTTTCACATGCTACCAACTCCACATTCAGAGACAACTTCAGCGCCAAAGCCGTTTTCCCCTAGCCCCAAATGCAAAGGTTCTGGAATCACATATTCGTCTCTGAGTATGATAGGTCAAGGCAACACTGCATGTTGGTACGGGCATATTGAAGAAGCATCAGCCGAGTGCTTCTTGTGGGAGAACAACTCCATTTGGCTCACCAACGTCACACACCGTCAGGCTTACAAGCAGCTCTCAAGGAAACTCCGTTTTCACCCTTTATGCTAAATGCCCATTGAGCGCACTGGACTGAAATGAAGTTTGCTGAGTATCGCACACAAACCAATGCTCCACATGCGGGTTTCACATGCTACCAACTCCACATTCAAAGACAACTTCAGCGCCAAAGCCGTTTTCCCCTAGCCCCAAATGCAAAGGTTCTGGAATCACATATTCGTCTCTGAGTATGATAGGTCAAGGCAACACTGCATGTTGGTACGGGCATATTGAAGAAGCATCAGCCGAGTGCTTCTTGTGGGAGAACAACTCCATTTGGCTCACCAACGTCACACACCGTCAGGCTTACAAGCAGCTCTCAAGGAAACTCCGTTTTCACCCTTTATGCTAAATGCCCATTGAGCGCATTAGACTGAAATGAAGTTTGCTGAGTATCGCACACAAACCAATGCTCCACATGCGGGTTTCACATGCTACCAACTCCACATTCAGAGACAACTTCAGCGCCAAAGCCATTTTCCAATAGCCTCAAATGCAAAGGTTCTGGAATCACATATTCGTCTCTGAGTATGATAGGCCAAGGCAACACTGCATGTTATTACAGGCATATTGAAGAAGCATCAGCCGAGTGCTTCTTGTGGGAGAACAACTCCATTTGGCTCAACAACGTCACACACCGTCAGGCTTACAAGCAGCTCTCAAGGAAACTCCGTTTTCACCCTTTATGCTAAATGCCCATTGAGCGCATTAGACTGAAATGAAGTTGGCTGAGTATCGCACACAAACCAATGCTCCACATGCGGGTTTCACATGCTACCAACTCCACATTCAGAGACAACTTCAGCGCCAAAGCCGTTTTCCCCTAGCCCCAAATGCAAAGGTTCTGGAATCACATATTCGTCTCTGAGTATGATAGGTCAAGGCAACACTGCATGTTGGTACGGGCATATTGAAGAAGCATCAGCCGAGTGCTTCTTGTGGGAGAACAACTCCATTTGGCTCACCAACGTCACACACCGTCAGGCTTCCAAGCAGCTCTCAAGGAAACTCCGTTTTCACCCTTTATGCTAAATGCCCATTGAGCGCATTGGACTGAAATGAAGTTTGCTGAGTATCGCACACAAACCAATGCTCCACATGCGGGTTTCACATGCTACCAACTCCACATTCAGAGACAACTTCAGCGCCAAAGCCGTTTTCCCCTAGCCCCAAATGCAAAGGTTCTGGAATCACATATTCGTCTCTGAGTATGATAGGTCAAGGCAACACTGCATGTTGGTACGGGCATATTGAAGAAGCATCAGCCGAGTGCTTCTTGTGGGAGAACAACTCCATTTGGCTCACCAACGTCACACACCGTCAGGCTTACAAGCAGCTCTCAAGGAAACTCCGTTTTCACCCTTTATGCTAAATGCCCATTGAGCGCACTGGACTGAAATGAAGTTTGCTGAGTATCGCACACAAACCAATGCTCCACATGCGGGTTTCACATGCTACCAACTCCACATTCAGAGACAACTTCAGCGCCAAAGCCGTTTTCCCCTAGCCCCAAATGCAAAGGTTCTGGAATCACATATTCGTCTCTGAGTATGATAGGTCAAGGCAACACTGCATGTTGGTACGGGCATATTGAAGAAGCATCAGCCGAGTGCTTCTTGTGGGAGAACAACTCCATTTGGCTCACCAACGTCACACACCGTCAGGCTTACAAGCAGCTCTCAAGGAAACTCCGTTTTCACCCTTTATGCTAAATGCCCATTGAGCGCATTGGACTGAAATGAAGTTTGCTGAGTATCGCACACAAACCAATGCTCCACATGCGGGTTTCACATGCTACCAACTCCACATTCAGAGACAACTTCAGCGCCAAAGCCGTTTTCGCCTAGCCCCAAACGCAAAGGTTCTGGAATCACATATTCGTCTCTGAGTATGATAGGTCAAGGCAACACTGCATGTTGGTGATGGGCATATTGAAGAAGCATCAGCCGAGTGCTTCTTGTGGGAGAACAACTCCATTTGGCTCACCAACGTCACACACCGTCAGGCTTACAAGCAGCTCTCAAGGAAACTCCGTTTTCACCCTTTATGCTAAATGCCCATTGAGCGCATTGGACTGAAATGAAGTTTGCTGAGTATCGCACACAAACCAATGCTCCACATGCGGGTTTCACATGCTACCAACTCCACATTCAGAGACAACTTCAGCGCCAAAGCCGTTTTCCCCTAGCCCCAAATGCAAAGGTTCTGGAATCACATATTCGTCTCTGAGTATGATAGGTCAAGGCAACACTGCATGTTGGTACGGGCATATTGAAGAAGCATCAGCCGAGTGCTTCTTGTGGGAGAACAACTCCATTTGGCTCAACAACGTCACACACCGTCAGGCTTCCAAGCAGCTCTCAAGGAAACTCCGTTTTCACCCTTTATGCTAAATGCCCATTGAGCGCACTGGACTGAAATGAAGTTTGCTGAGTATCGCACACAAACCAATGCTCCACATGCGGGTTTCACATGCTACCAACTCCACATTCAGAGACAACTTCAGCGCCAAAGCCGTTTTCCCCTAGCCCCAAATGCAAAGGTTCTGGAATCACATATTCGTCTCTGAGTATGATAGGTCAAGGCAACACTGCATGTTGGTACGGGCATATTGAAGAAGCATCAGCCGAGTGCTTCTTGTGGGAGAACAACTCCATTTGGCTCAACAACGTCACACACCGTCAGGCTTCCAAGCAGCTCTCAAGGAAACTCCGTTTTCACCCTTTATGCTAAATGCCCTTTGAGCGCACTGGACTGAAATGAAGTTTGCTGAGTATCGCACACAAACCAATGCTCCACATGCGGGTTTCACATGCTACCAACTCCACATTCAGAGACAACTTCAGCGCCAAAGCCGTTTTCGCCTAGCCCCAAACGCAAAGGTTCTGGAATCACATATTCGTCTCTGAGTATGATAGGTCAAGGCAACACTGCATGTTGGTACGGGCATATTGAAGAAGCATCAGCCGAGTGCTTCTTGTGGGAGAACAACTCCATTTGGCTCAACAACGTCACACACCGTCAGGCTTCCAAGCAGCTCTCAAGGAAACTCCGTTTTCACCCTTTATGCTAAATGCCCATTGAGCGCATTAGACTGAAATGAAGTTTGCTGAGTATCGCACACAAACCAATGCTCCACATGCGGGTTTCACATGCTACCAACTCCACATTCAGAGACAACTTCAGCGCCAAAGCCATTTTCCAATAGCCTCAAATGCAAAGGTTCTGGAATCACATATTCGTCTCTGAGTATGATAGGCCAAGGCAACACTGCATGTTATTACAGGCATATTGAAGAAGCATCAGCCGAGTGCTTCTTGTGGGAGAACAACTCCATTTGGCTCAACAACGTCACACACCATCAGGCTTACAAGCAGCTCTCAAGGAAACTCCGTTTTCACCCTTTATGCTAAATGCCCATTGAGCGCATTGGACTGAAATGAAGTTTGCTGAGTATCGCACACAAACCAATGCTCCACATGCGGGTTTCACATGCTACCAACTCCACATTCAGAGACAACTTCAGCGCCAAAGCCGTTTTCGCCTAGCCCCAAATGCAAAGGTTCTGGAATCACATATTCGTCTCTGAGTATGATAGGTCAAGGCAACACTGCATGTTGGTACGGGCATATTGAAGAAGCATCAGCCGAGTGCTTCTTGTGGGAGAACAACTCCATTTGGCTCACCAACGTCACACACCGTCAGGCTTACAAGCAGCTCTCAAGGAAACTCCGTTTTCACCCTTTATGCTAAATGCCCATTGAGCGCACTGGACTGAAATGAAGTTTGCTGAGTATCGCACACAAACCAATGCTCCACATGCGGGTTTCACATGCTACCAACTCCACATTCAGAGACAACTTCAGCGCCAAAGCCGTTTTCCCCTAGCCCCAAATGCAAAGGTTCTGGAATCACATATTCGTCTCTGAGTATGATAGGTCAAGGCAACACTGCATGTTGGTACGGGCATATTGAAGAAGCATCAGCCGAGTGCTTCTTGTGGGAGAACAACTCCATTTGGCTCACCAACGTCACACACCGTCAGGCTTACAAGCAGCTCTCAAGGAAACTCCGTTTTCACCCTTTATGCTAAATGCCCATTGAGCGCATTGGACTGAAATGAAGTTTGCTGAGTATCGCACACAAACCAATGCTCCACATGCGGGTTTCACATGCTACCAACTCCACATTCAGAGACAACTTCAGCGCCAAAGCCGTTTTCGCCTAGCCCCAAACGCAAAGGTTCTGGAATCACATATTCGTCTCTGAGTATGATAGGTCAAGGCAACACTGCATGTTGGTGATGGGCATATTGAAGAAGCATCAGCCGAGTGCTTCTTGTGGGAGAACAACTCCATTTGGCTCACCAACGTCACACACCGTCAGGCTTACAAGCAGCTCTCAAGGAAACTCCGTTTTCACCCTTTATGCTAAATGCCCATTGAGCGCATTGGACTGAAATGAAGTTTGCTGAGTATCGCACACAAACCAATGCTCCACATGCGGGTTTCACATGCTACCAACTCCACATTCAGAGACAACTTCAGCGCCAAAGCCGTTTTCCCCTAGCCCCAAATGCAAAGGCTCTGGAATCACATATTCGTCTCTGAGTATGATAGGTCAAGGCAACACTGCATGTTGGTACGGGCATATTGAAGAAGCATCAGCCGAGTGCTTCTTGTGGGAGAACAACTCCATTTGGCTCAACAACGTCACACACCGTCAGGCTTCCAAGCAGCTCTCAAGGAAACTCCGTTTTCACCCTTTATGCTAAATGCCCTTTGAGCGCACTGGACTGAAATGAAGTTTGCTGAGTATCGCACACAAACCAATGCTCCACATGCGGGTTTCACATGCTACCAACTCCACATTCAGAGACAACTTCAGCGCCAAAGCCGTTTTCCCCTAGCCCCAAATGCAAAGGTTCTGGAATCACATATTCGTCTCTGAGTATGATAGGTCAAGGCAACACTGCATGTTGGTGACGGGCATATTGAAGAAGCATCAGCCGAGTGCTTCTTGTGGGAGAACAACTCCATTTGGCTCACCAACGTCACACACCGTCAGGCTTCCAAGCAGCTCTCAAGGAAACTCCGTTTTCACCCTTTATGCTAAATGCCCATTGAGCGCATTGGACTGAAATGAAGTTTGCTGAGTATCGCACACAAACCAATGCTCCACATGCGGGTTTCACATGCTACCAACTCCACATTCAGAGACAACTTCAGCGCCAAAGCCGTTTTCCCCTAGCCCCAAATGCAAAGGTTCTGGAATCACATATTCGTCTCTGAGTATGATAGGTCAAGGCAACACTGCATGTTGGTACGGGCATATTGAAGAAGCATCAGCCGAGTGCTTCTTGTGGGAGAACAACTCCATTTGGCTCACCAACGTCACACACCGTCAGGCTTACAAGCAGCTCTCAAGGAAACTCCGTTTTCACCCTTTATGCTAAATGCCCATTGAGCGCATTGGACTGAAATGAAGTTTGCTGAGTATCGCACACAAACCAATGCTCCACATGCGGGTTTCACATGCTACCAACTCCACATTCAGAGACAACTTCAGCGCCAAAGCCGTTTTCGCCTAGCCCCAAATGCAAAGGTTCTGGAATCACATATTCGTCTCTGAGTATGATAGGTCAAGGCAACACTGCATGTTGGTTATGGGCATATTGAAGAAGCATCAGCCGAGTGCTTCTTGTGGGAGAACAACTCCATTTGGCTCACCAACGTCACACACCGTCAGGCTTACAAGCAGCTCTCAAGGAAACTCCGTTTTCACCCTTTATGCTAAATGCCCATTGAGCGCATTGGACTGAAAGGAAGTTTGCTGAGTATCGCACACAAACCAATGCTCCACATGCGGGTTTCACATGCTACCAACTCCACATTCAGAGACAACTTCAGCGCCAAAGCCGTTTTCCCCTAGCCCCAAATGCAAAGGTTCTGGAATCACATATTCGTCTCTGAGTATGATAGGTCAAGGCAACACTGCATGTTGGTGACGGGCATATTGAAGAAGCATCAGCCGAGTGCTTCTTGTGGGAGAACAACTCCATTTGGCTCACCAACGTCACACACCGTCAGGCTTACAAGCAGCTCTCAAGGAAACTCCGTTTTCACCCTTTATGCTAAATGCCCATTGAGCGCATTGGACTGAAATGAAGTTTGCTGAGTATCGCACACAAACCAATGCTCCACATGCGGGTTTCACATGCTACCAACTAAACATTCAGAGACAACTTCAGCGCCAAAGCCGTTTTCGCCTAGCCCCAAATGCAAAGGTTCTGGAATCACATATTCGTCTCTGAGTATGATAGGTCAAGGCAACACTGCATGTTGGTGACGGGCATATTGAAGAAGCATCAGCCGAGTGCTTCTTGTGGGAGAACAACTCCATTTGGCTCACCAACGTCACACACCGTCAGGCTTACAAGCAGCTCTCAAGGAAACTCCGTTTTCACCCTTTATGCTAAATGCCCATTGAGCGCATTGGACTGAAATGAAGTTTGCTGAGTATCGCACACAAACCAATGCTCCACATGTGGGTTTCACATGCTACCAACTCCACATTCAGAGACAACTTCAGCGCCAAATCCGTTTTCCCCTAGCCCCAAATGCAAAGGTTCTGGAATCACATATTCGTCTCTGAGTATGATAGGTCAAGGCAACACTGCATGTTGGTACGGGCATATTGAAGAAGCATCAGCCGAGTGCTTCTTGTGGGAGAACAACTCCATTTGGCTCACCAACGTCACACACCATCAGGCTTCCAAGCAGCTCTCAAGGAAACTCCGTTTTCACCCTTTATGCTAAATGCCCATTGAGCGCATTGGACTGAAATGAAGTTTGCTGAGTATCGCACACAAACCAATGCTCCACATGCGGGTTTCACATGCTACCAACTCCACATTCAGAGACAACTTCAGCGCCAAAGCCGTTTTCGCCTAGCCCCAAATGCAAAGGTTCTGGAATCACATATTCGTCTCTGAGTATGATAGGTCAAGGCAACACTGCATGTTGGTGACGGGCATATTGAAGAAGCATCAGCCGAGTGCTTCTTGTGGGAGAACAACTCCATTTGGCTCACCAACGTCACACACCGTCAGGCTTACAAGCAGCTCTCAAGGAAACTCCGTTTTCACCCTTTATGCTAAATGCCCATTGAGCGCATTGGACTGAAATGAAGTTTGCTGAGTATCGCACACAAACCAATGCTCCACATGCGGGTTTCACATGCTACCAACTCCACATTCAGAGACAACTTCAGCGCCAAAGCCGTTTTCGCCTAGCCCCAAATGCAAAGGTTCTGGAATCACATATTCGTCTCTGAGTATGATAGGTCAAGGCAACACTGCATGTTGGTGACGGGCATATTGAAGAAGCATCAGCCGAGTGCTTCTTGTGGGAGAACAACTCCATTTGGCTCAACAACGTCACACACCGTCAGGCTTACAAGCAGCTCTCAAGGAAACTCCGTTTTCACCCTTTATGCTAAATGCCCATTGAGCGCATTGGACTGAAATGAAGTTTGCTGAGTATCGCACACAAACCAATGCTCCACATGCGGGTTTCACATGCTACCAACTCCACATTCAGAGACAACTTCAGCGCCAAAGCCGTTTTCGCCTAGCCCCAAATGCAAAGGTTCTGGAATCACATATTCGTCTCTGAGTATGATAGGTCAACACTGCATGTTGGTACGGGCATATTGAAGAAGCATCAGCCGAGTGCTTCTTGTGGGAGAACAACTCCATTTGGCTCAACAACGTCACACACCATCAGGCTTACAAGCAGCTCTCAAGGAAACTCCGTTTTCACCCTTTATGCTAAATGCCCATTGAGCGCATTGGACTGAAATGAAGTTTGCTGAGTATCGCACACAAACCAATGCTCCACATGCGGGTTTCACATGCTACCAACTCCACATTCAGAGACAACTTCAGCGCCAAAGCCGTTTTCGCCTAGCCCCAAATGCAAAGGTTCTGGAATCACATATTCGTCTCTGAGTATGATAGGTCAAGGCAACACTGCATGTTGGTACGGGCATATTGAAGAAGCATCAGCCGAGTGCTTCTTGTGGGAGAACAACTCCATTTGGCTCACCAACGTCACACACCGTCAGGCTTACAAGCAGCTCTCAAGGAAACTCCGTTTTCACCCTTTATGCTAAATGCCCATTGAGCGCACTGGACTGAAATGAAGTTTGCTGAGTATCGCACACAAACCAATGCTCCACATGCGGGTTTCACATGCTACCAACTCCACATTCAGAGACAACTTCAGCGCCAAAGCCGTTTTCCCCTAGCCCCAAATGCAAAGGTTCTGGAATCACATATTCGTCTCTGAGTATGATAGGTCAAGGCAACACTGCATGTTGGTACGGGCATATTGAAGAAGCATCAGCCGAGTGCTTCTTGTGGGAGAACAACTCCATTTGGCTCACCAACGTCACACACCGTCAGGCTTACAAGCAGCTCTCAAGGAAACTCCGTTTTCACCCTTTATGCTAAATGCCCATTGAGCGCATTGGACTGAAATGAAGTTTGCTGAGTATCGCACACAAACCAATGCTCCACATGCGGGTTTCACATGCTACCAACTCCACATTCAGAGACAACTTCAGCGCCAAAGCCGTTTTCGCCTAGCCCCAAACGCAAAGGTTCTGGAATCACATATTCGTCTCTGAGTATGATAGGTCAAGGCAACACTGCATGTTGGTGATGGGCATATTGAAGAAGCATCAGCCGAGTGCTTCTTGTGGGAGAACAACTCCATTTGGCTCACCAACGTCACACACCGTCAGGCTTACAAGCAGCTCTCAAGGAAACTCCGTTTTCACCCTTTATGCTAAATGCCCATTGAGCGCATTGGACTGAAATGAAGTTTGCTGAGTATCGCACACAAACCAATGCTCCACATGCGGGTTTCACATGCTACCAACTCCACATTCAGAGACAACTTCAGCGCCAAAGCCGTTTTCCCCTAGCCCCAAATGCAAAGGTTCTGGAATCACATATTCGTCTCTGAGTATGATAGGTCAAGGCAACACTGCATGTTGGTACGGGCATATTGAAGAAGCATCAGCCGAGTGCTTCTTGTGGGAGAACAACTCCATTTGGCTCAACAACGTCACACACCGTCAGGCTTCCAAGCAGCTCTCAAGGAAACTCCGTTTTCACCCTTTATGCTAAATGCCCTTTGAGCGCACTGGACTGAAATGAAGTTTGCTGAGTATCGCACACAAACCAATGCTCCACATGCGGGTTTCACATGCTACCAACTCCACATTCAGAGACAACTTCAGCGCCAAAGCCGTTTTCCCCTAGCCCCAAATGCAAAGGTTCTGGAATCACATATTCGTCTCTGAGTATGATAGGTCAAGGCAACACTGCATGTTGGTGACGGGCATATTGAAGAAGCATCAGCCGAGTGCTTCTTGTGGGAGAACAACTCCATTTGGCTCACCAACGTCACACACCGTCAGGCTTCCAAGCAGCTCTCAAGGAAACTCCGTTTTCACCCTTTATGCTAAATGCCCATTGAGCGCACTGGACTGAAATGAAGTTTGCTGAGTATCGCACACAAACCAATGCTCCACATGCGGGTTTCACATGCTACCAACTCCACATTCAGAGACAACTTCAGCGCCAAAGCCGTTTTCCCCTAGCCCCAAATGCAAAGGTTCTGGAATCACATATTCGTCTCTGAGTATGATAGGTCAAGGCAACACTGCATGTTGGTACGGGCATATTGAAGAAGCATCAGCCGAGTGCTTCTTGTGGGAGAACAACTCCATTTGGCTCACCAACGTCACACACCGTCAGGCTTACAAGCAGCTCTCAAGGAAACTCCGTTTTCACCCTTTATGCTAAATGCCCATTGAGCGCACTGGACTGAAATGAAGTTTGCTGAGTATCGCACACAAACCAATGCTCCACATGCGGGTTTCACATGCTACCAACTCCACATTCAGAGACAACTTCAGCGCCAAAGCCGTTTTCCCCTAGCCCCAAATGCAAAGGTTCTGGAATCACATATTCGTCTCTGAGTATGATAGGTCAAGGCAACACTGCATGTTGGTTATGGGCATATTGAAGAAGCATCAGCCGAGTGCTTCTTGTGGGAGAACAACTCCATTTGGCTCACCAACGTCACACACCGTCAGGCTTCCAAGCAGCTCTCAAGGAAACTCCGTTTTCACCCTTTATGCTAAATGCCCATTGTGCGCATTGGACTGAAAGGAAGTTTGCTGAGTATCGCACACAAACCAATGCTCCACATGCGGGTTTCACATGCTACCAACTCCACATTCAGAGACAACTTCAGCGCCAAAGCCGTTTTCCCCTAGCCCCAAATGCAAAGGTTCTGGAATCACATATTCGTCTCTGAGTATGATAGGTCAAGGCAACACTGCATGTTGGTGACGGGCATATTGAAGAAGCATCAGCCGAGTGCTTCTTGTGGGAGAACAACTCCATTTGGCTCACCAACGTCACACACCGTCAGGCTTACAAGCAGCTCTCAAGGAAACTCCGTTTTCACCCTTTATGCTAAATGCCCATTGAGCGCATTGGACTGAAATGAAGTTTGCTGAGTATCGCACACAAACCAATGCTCCACATGCGGGTTTCACATGCTACCAACTAAACATTCAGAGACAACTTCAGCGCCAAAGCCGTTTTCGCCTAGCCCCAAATGCAAAGGTTCTGGAATCACATATTCGTCTCTGAGTATGATAGGTCAAGGCAACACTGCATGTTGGTGACGGGCATATTGAAGAAGCATCAGCCGAGTGCTTCTTGTGGGAGAACAACTCCATTTGGCTCACCAACGTCACACACCGTCAGGCTTACAAGCAGCTCTCAAGGAAACTCCGTTTTCACCCTTTATGCTAAATGCCCATTGAGCGCATTGGACTGAAATGAAGTTTGCTGAGTATCGCACACAAACCAATGCTCCACATGTGGGTTTCACATGCTACCAACTCCACATTCAGAGACAACTTCAGCGCCAAATCCGTTTTCCCCTAGCCCCAAATGCAAAGGTTCTGGAATCACATATTCGTCTCTGAGTATGATAGGTCAAGGCAACACTGCATGTTGGTACGGGCATATTGAAGAAGCATCAGCCGAGTGCTTCTTGTGGGAGAACAACTCCATTTGGCTCACCAACGTCACACACCATCAGGCTTCCAAGCAGCTCTCAAGGAAACTCCGTTTTCACCCTTTATGCTAAATGCCCATTGAGCGCATTGGACTGAAATGAAGTTTGCTGAGTATCGCACACAAACCAATGCTCCACATGCGGGTTTCACATGCTACCAACTCCACATTCAGAGACAACTTCAGCGCCAAAGCCGTTTTCGCCTAGCCCCAAATGCAAAGGTTCTGGAATCACATATTCGTCTCTGAGTATGATAGGTCAAGGCAACACTGCATGTTGGTGACGGGCATATTGAAGAAGCATCAGCCGAGTGCTTCTTGTGGGAGAACAACTCCATTTGGCTCACCAACGTCACACACCGTCAGGCTTACAAGCAGCTCTCAAGGAAACTCCGTTTTCACCCTTTATGCTAAATGCCCATTGAGCGCATTGGACTGAAATGAAGTTTGCTGAGTATCGCACACAAACCAATGCTCCACATGCGGGTTTCACATGCTACCAACTCCACATTCAGAGACAACTTCAGCGCCAAAGCCGTTTTCGCCTAGCCCCAAATGCAAAGGTTCTGGAATCACATATTCGTCTCTGAGTATGATAGGTCAAGGCAACACTGCATGTTGGTGACGGGCATATTGAAGAAGCATCAGCCGAGTGCTTCTTGTGGGAGAACAACTCCATTTGGCTCAACAACGTCACACACCGTCAGGCTTACAAGCAGCTCTCAAGGAAACTCCGTTTTCACCCTTTATGCTAAATGCCCATTGAGCGCATTGGACTGAAATGAAGTTTGCTGAGTATCGCACACAAACCAATGCTCCACATGCGGGTTTCACATGCTACCAACTCCACATTCAGAGACAACTTCAGCGCCAAAGCCGTTTTCGCCTAGCCCCAAATGCAAAGGTTCTGGAATCACATATTCGTCTCTGAGTATGATAGGTCAAGGCAACACTGCATGTTGGTTATGGGCATATTGAAGAAGCATCAGCCGAGTGCTTCTTGTGGGAGAACAACTCCATTTGGCTCACCAACGTCACACACCGTCAGGCTTCCAAGCAGCTCTCAAGGAAACTCCGTTTTCACCCTTTATGCTAAATGCCCATTGAGCGCATTGGACTGAAAGGAAGTTTGCTGAGTATCGCACACAAACCAATGCTCCACATGCGGGTTTCACATGCTACCAACTCCACATTCAGAGACAACTTCAGCGCCAAAGCCGTTTTCACGTAGCCCCAAATGCAAAGGTTCTGGAATCACATATTCGTCTCTGAGTATGATAGGTCAAGGCAACACTGCATGTTGGTGACGGGCATATTGAAGAAGCATCAGCCGAGTGCTTCTTGTGGGAGAACAACTCCATTTGGCTCACCAACGTCACACACCGTCAGGCTTACAAGCAGCTCTCAAGGAAACTCCGTTTTCACCCTTTATGCTAAATGCCCATTGAGCGCATTGGACTGAAATGAAGTTTGCTGAGTATCGCACACAAACCAATGCTCCACATGCGGGTTTCACATGCTACCAACTCCACATTCAGAGACAACTTCAGCGCCAAAGCCGTTTTCGCCTAGCCCCAAATGCAAAGGTTGTGGAATCACATATTTGTCTCTGAGTATGATAGGTCAAGGCAACACTGCATGTTGGTGACGGGCATATTGAAGAAGCATCAGCCGAGTGCTTCTTGTGGGAGAACAACTCCATTTGGCTCACCAACGTCACACACCGTTAGGCTTCCAAGCAGCTCTCAAGGAAACTCCGTTTTCACCCTTTATGCTAAATGCCCATTGTGCGCATTGGACTGAAATGAAGTTTGCTGAGTATCGCACACAAACCAATGCTCCACATGCGGGTTTCACATGCTACCAACTCCACATTCAGAGACAACTTCAGCGCCAAAGCCGTTTTCGCCTAGCCCCAAATGCAAAGGTTCTGGAATCACATATTCGTCTCTGAGTATGATAGGTCAAGGCAACACTGCATGTTGGTACGGGCATATTGAAGAAGCATCAGCCGAGTGCTTCTTGTGGGAGAACAACTCCATTTGGCTCACCAACGTCACACACCATCAGGCTTACAAGCAGCTCTCAAGGAAACTCCGTTTTCACCCTTTATGCTAAATGCCCATTGAGCGCATTGGACTGAAATGAAGTTTGCTGAGTATCGCACACAAACCAATGCTCCACATGCGGGTTTCACATGCTACCAACTCCACATTCAGAGACAACTTCAGCGCCAAAGCCGTTTTCGCCTAGCCCCAAACGCAAAGGTTCTGGAATCACATATTCGTCTCTGAGTATGATAGGTCAAGGCAACACTGCATGTTGGTGACGGGCATATTGAAGAAGCATCAGCCGAGTGCTTCTTGTGGCAGAACAACTCCATTTGGCTCACCAACGTCACACACCGTCAGGCTTACAAGCAGCTCTCAAGGAAACTCCGTTTTCACCCTTTATGCTAAATGCCCATTGTGCGCATTGGACTGAAATGAAGTTTGCTGAGAATCGCAAACAAACCAATGCTCCACATGCGGGTTTCACATGCTACCAACTCCACATTCAGAGACAACTTCAGTGCCAAAGCCGTTTTCCCCTAGCCCCAAATGCAAAGGTTCTGGAATCACATATTCGTCTCTGAGTATGATAGGTCAAGGCAACACTGCATGTTGGTACGGGCATATTGAAGAAGCATCAGCCGAGTGCTTCTTGTGGGAGAACAACTCCATTTGGCTCACCAACGTCACACACCGTCAGGCTTCCAAGCAGCTCTCAAGGAAACTCCGTTTTCACCCTTTATGCTAAATGCCCATTGAGCGCATTGGACTGAAATGAAGTTTGCTGAGTATCACACACAAACCAATGCTCCACATGCGGGTTTCACATGCTACCAACTCCACATTCAGAGACAACTTCAGCGCCAAAGCCGTTTTCACCTAGCCCCAAATGCAAAGGTTCTGGAATCACATATTCGTCTCTGAGTATGATAGGTCAAGGCAACACTGCATGTTGGTACGGGCATATTGAAGAAGCATCAGCCGAGTGCTTCTTGTGGGAGAACAACGCCATTTGGCTCAACAACGTCACACACCGTCAGGCTTACAAGCAGCTCTCAAGGAAACTCCGTTTTCACCCTTTATGCTAAATGCCCATTGAGCGCATTGGACTGAAATGAAGTTTGCTGAGTATCGCACACAAACCAATGCTCCACATGCGGGTTTCACATGCTACCAACTCCACATTCAGAGACAACTTCAGCGCCAAAGCCGTTTTCCCCTAGCCCCAAATGCAAAGGTTCTGGAATCACATATTCGTCTCTGAGTATGATAGGTCAAGGCAACACTGCATGTTGGTGACGGGCATATTGAAGAAGCATCAGCCGAGTGCTTCTTGTGGGAGAACAACTCCATTTGGCTCACCAACGTCACACACCGTCAGGCTTCCAAGCAGCTCTCAAGGAAACTCCGTTTTCACCCTTTATGCTAAATGCCCATTGAGCGCATTGGACTGAAATGAAGTTTGCTGAGTATCGCACACAAACCAATGCTCCACATGCGGGTTTCACATGCTACCAACTAAACATTCAGAGACAACTTCAGCGCCAAAGCCGTTTTCGCCTAGCCCCAAATGCAAAGGTTCTGGAATCACATATTCGTCTCTGAGTATGATAGGTCAAGGCAACACTGCATGTTGGTGACGGGCATATTGAAGAAGCATCAGCCGAGTGCTTCTTGTGGGAGAACAACTCCATTTGGCTCACCAACGTCACACACCGTCAGGCTTCCAAGCAGCTCTCAAGGAAACTCCGTTTTCACCCTTTATGCTAAATGCCCATTGAGCGCATTGGACTGAAATGAAGTTTGCTGAGTATCGCACACAAACCAATGCTCCACATGTGAGTTTCACATGCTACCAACTCCACATTCAGAGACAACTTCAGCGCCAAAGCCGTTTTCCCCTAGCCCCAAATGCAAAGGCTCTGGAATCACATATTCGTCTCTGAGTATGATAGGTCAAGGCAACACTGCATGTTGGTACGGGCATATTGAAGAAGCATCAGCCGAGTGCTTCTTGTGGGAGAACAACTCCATTTGGCTCAACAACGTCACACACCATCAGGCTTCCAAGCAGCTCTCAAGGAAACTCCGTTTTCACCCTTTATGCTAAATGCCCATTGAGCGCATTGGACTGAAATGAAGTTTGCTGAGTATCGCACACAAACCAATGCTCCACATGCGGGTTTCACATGCTACCAACTCCACATTCAGAGACAACTTCAGCGCCAAAGCCGTTTTCGCCTAGCCCCAAAAGCAAAGGTTCTGGAATCACATATTCGTCTCTGAGTATGATAGGTCAAGGCAACACTGCATGTTGGTACGGGCATATTGAAGAAGCATCAGCCGAGTGCTTCTTGTGGGAGAACAACTCCATTTGGCTCAACAACGTCACACACCGTCAGGCTTCCAAGCAGCTCTCAAGGAAACTCCGTTTTCACCCTTTATGCTAAATGCCCTTTGAGCGCACTGGACTGAAATGAAGTTTGCTGAGTATCGCACACAAACCAATGCTCCACATGCGGGTTTCACATGCTACCAACTCCACATTCAGAGACAACTTCAGCGCCAAAGCCGTTTTCACCTAGCCCCAAATGCAAAGGTTCTGGAATCACATATTCGTCTCTGAGTATGATAGGTCAAGGCAACACTGCATGTTGGTACGGGCATATTGAAGAAGCATCAGCCGAGTGCTTCTTGTGGGAGAACAACTCCATTTGGCTCAACAACGTCACACACCGTCAGGCTTACAAGCAGCTCTCAAGGAAACTCCGTTTTCACCCTTTATGCTAAATGCCCATTGAGCGCACTGGACTGAAATGAAGTTTGCTGAGTATCGCACACAAACCAATGCTCCACATGCGGGTTTCACATGCTACCAACTCCACATTCAGAGACAACTTCAGCGCCAAAGCCGTTTTCGCCTAGCCCCAAACGCAAAGGTTCTGGAATCACATATTCGTCTCTGAGTATGATAGGTCAAGGCAACACTGCATGTTGGTGACGGGCATATTGAAGAAGCATCAGCCGAGTGCTTCTTGTGGGAGAACAACTCCATTTGGCTCACCAACGTCACACACCGTCAGGCTTACAAGCAGCTCTCAAGGAAACTCCGTTTTCACCCTTTATGCTAAATGCCCATTGAGCGCATTGGACTGAAATGAAGTTTGCTGAGTATCGCACACAAACCAATGCTCCACATGCGGGTTTCACATGCTACCAACTCCACATTCAGAGACAACTTCAGCGCCAAAGCCGTTTTCCCCTAGCCCCAAATGCAAAGGTTGTGGAATCACATATTTGTCTCTGAGTATGATAGGTCAAGGCAACACTGCATGTTGGTGACGGGCATATTGAAGAAGCATCAGCCGAGTGCTTCTTGTGGGAGAACAACTCCATTTGGCTCACCAACGTCACACACCGTTAGGCTTCCAAGCAGCTCTCAAGGAAACTCCGTTTTCACCCTTTATGCTAAATGCCCATTGTGCGCATTGGACTGAAATGAAGTTTGCTGAGTATCGCACACAAACCAATGCTCCACATGCGGGTTTCACATGCTACCAACTCCACATTCAGAGACAACTTCAGCGCCAAAGCCGTTTTCGCCTAGCCCCAAATGCAAAGGTTCTGGAATCACATATTCGTCTCTGAGTATGATAGGTCAAGGCAACACTGCATGTTGGTACGGGCATATTGAAGAAGCATCAGCCGAGTGCTTCTTGTGGGAGAACAACTCCATTTGGCTCACCAACGTCACACACCATCAGGCTTACAAGCAGCTCTCAAGGAAACTCCGTTTTCACCCTTTATGCTAAATGCCCATTGAGCGCATTGGACTGAAATGAAGTTTGCTGAGTATCGCAAACAAACCAATGCTCCACATGCGGGTTTCACATGCTACCAACTCCACATTCAGAGACAACTTCAGCGCCAAAGCCGTTTTCGCCTAGCCCCAAACGCAAAGGTTCTGGAATCACATATTCGTCTCTGAGTATGATAGGTCAAGGCAACACTGCATGTTGGTGACGGGCATATTGAAGAAGCATCAGCCGAGTGCTTCTTGTGGCAGAACAACTCCATTTGGCTCACCAACGTCACACACCGTCAGGCTTACAAGCAGCTCTCAAGGAAACTCCGTTTTCACCCTTTATGCTAAATGCCCATTGTGCGCATTGGACTGAAATGAAGTTTGCTGAGAATCGCAAACAAACCAATGCTCCACATGCGGGTTTCACATGCTACCAACTCCACATTCAGAGACAACTTCAGTGCCAAAGCCGTTTTCCCCTAGCCCCAAATGCAAAGGTTCTGGAATCACATATTCGTCTCTGAGTATGATAGGTCAAGGCAACACTGCATGTTGGTACGGGCATATTGAAGAAGCATCAGCCGAGTGCTTCTTGTGGGAGAACAACTCCATTTGGCTCACCAACGTCACACACCGTCAGGCTTCCAAGCAGCTCTCAAGGAAACTCCGTTTTCACCCTTTATGCTAAATGCCCATTGAGCGCATTGGACTGAAATGAAGTTTGCTGAGTATCACACACAAACCAATGCTCCACATGCGGGTTTCACATGCTACCAACTCCACATTCAGAGACAACTTCAGCGCCAAAGCCGTTTTCCCCTAGCCCCAAATGCAAAGGTTCTGGAATCACATATTCGTCTCTGAGTATGATAGGTCAAGGCAACACTGCATGTTGGTGACGGGCATATTGAAGAAGCATCAGCCGAGTGCTTCTTGTGGGAGAACAACTCCATTTGGCTCACCAACGTCACACACCGTCAGGCTTACAAGCAGCTCTCAAGGAAACTCCGTTTTCACCCTTTATGCTAAATGCCCATTGAGCGCATTGGACTGAAATGAAGTTTGCTGAGTATCGCACACAAACCAATGCTCCACATGCGGGTTTCACATGCTACCAACTAAACAATCAGAGACAACTTCAGCGCCAAAGCCGTTTTCGCCTAGCCCCAAATGCAAAGGTTCTGGAATCACATATTCGTCTCTGAGTATGATAGGTCAAGGCAACACTGCATGTTGGTGACGGGCATATTGAAGAAGCATCAGCCGAGTGCTTCTTGTGGGAGAACAACTCCATTTGGCTCACCAACGTCACACACCGTCAGGCTTACAAGCAGCTCTCAAGGAAACTCCGTTTTCACCCTTTATGCTAAATGCCCATTGAGCGCATTGGACTGAAATGAAGTTTGCTGAGTATCGCACACAAACCAATGCTCCACATGTGGGTTTCACATGCTACCAACTCCACATTCAGAGACAACTTCAGCGCCAAATCCGTTTTCCCCTAGCCCCAAATGCAAAGGCTCTGGAATCACATATTCGTCTCTGAGTATGATAGGTCAAGGCAACACTGCATGTTGGTACGGGCATATTGAAGAAGCATCAGCCGAGTGCTTCTTGTGGGAGAACAACTCCATTTGGCTCACCAACGTCACACACCATCAGGCTTCCAAGCAGCTCTCAAGGAAACTCCGTTTTCACCCTTTATGCTAAATGCCCATTGAGCGCATTGGACTGAAATGAAGTTTGCTGAGTATCGCACACAAACCAATGCTCCACATGCGGGTTTCACATGCTACCAACTCCACATTCAGAGACAACTTCAGCGCCAAAGCCGTTTTCGCCTAGCCCCAAATGCAAAGGTTCTGGAATCACATATTCGTCTCTGAGTATGATAGGTCAAGGCAACACTGCATGTTGGTACGGGCATATTGAAGAAGCATCAGCCGAGTGCTTCTTGTGGGAGAACAACTCCATTTGGCTCAACAACGTCACACACCGTCAGGCTTCCAAGCAGCTCTCAAGGAAACTCCGTTTTCACCCTTTATGCTAAATGCCCTTTGAGCGCACTGGACTGAAATGAAGTTTGCTGAGTATCGCACACAAACCAATGCTCCACATGCGGGTTTCACATGCTACCAACTCCACATTCAGAGACAACTTCAGCGCCAAAGCCGTTTTCACCTAGCCCCAAATGCAAAGGTTCTGGAATCACATATTCGTCTCTGAGTATGATAGGTCAAGGCAACACTGCATGTTGGTACGGGCATATTGAAGAAGCATCAGCCGAGTGCTTCTTGTGGGAGAACAACTCCATTTGGCTCAACAACGTCACACACCGTCAGGCTTCCAAGCAGCTCTCAAGGAAACTCCGTTTTCACCCTTTATGCTAAATGCCCATTGAGCGCACTGGACTGAAATGAAGTTTGCTGAGTATCGCACACAAACCAATGCTCCACATGCGGGTTTCACATGCTACCAACTCCACATTCAGAGACAACTTCAGCGCCAAAGCCGTTTTCGCCTAGCCCCAAACGCAAAGGTTCTGGAATCACATATTCGTCTCTGAGTATGATAGGTCAAGGCAACACTGCATGTTGGTGACGGGCATATTGAAGAAGCATCAGCCGAGTGCTTCTTGTGGGAGAACAACTCCATTTGGCTCACCAACGTCACACACCATCAGGCTTCCAAGCAGCTCTCAAGGAAACTCCGTTTTCACCCTTTATGCTAAATGCCCATTGTGCGCATTGGACTGAAATGAAGTTTGCTGAGTATCGCACACAAACCAATGCTCCGCATGCGGGTTTCACATGCTACCAACTCCACATTCAGAGACAACTTCAGCGCCAAAGCCGTTTTCCCCTAGCCCCAAATGCAAAGGTTCTGGAATCACATATTCGTCTCTGAGTATGATAGGTCAAGGCAACACTGCATGTTGGTGACGGGCATATTGAAGAAGCATCAGCCGAGTGCTTCTTGTGGGAGAACAACTCCATTTGGCTCACCAACGTCACACACCGTCAGGCTTCCAAGCAGCTCTCAAGGAAACTCCGTTTTCACCCTTTATGCTAAATGCCCATTGAGCGCACTGGACTGAAATGAAGTTTGCTGAGTATCGCACACAAACCAATGCTCCACATGCGGGTTTCACATGCTACCAACTCCACATTCAGAGACAACTTCAGCGCCAAAGCCGTTTTCCCCTAGCCCCAAATGCAAAGGTTCTGGAATCACATATTCGTCTCTGAGTATGATAGGTCAAGGCAACACTGCATGTTGGTACGGGCATATTGAAGAAGCATCAGCCGAGTGCTTCTTGTGGGAGAACAACTCCATTTGGCTCACCAACGTCACACACCGTCAGGCTTCCAAGCAGCTCTCAAGGAAACTCCGTTTTCACCCTTTATGCTAAATGCCCATTGAGCGCATTGGACTGAAATGAAGTTTGCTGAGTATCGCACACAAACCAATGCTCCACATGTGGGTTTCACATGCTACCAACTCCACATTCAGAGACAACTTCAGCGCCAAATCCGTTTTCCCCTAGCCCCAAATGCAAAGGTTCTGGAATCACATATTCGTCTCTGAGTATGATAGGTCAAGGCAACACTGCATGTTGGTACGGGCATATTGAAGAAGCATCAGCCGAGTGCTTCTTGTGGGAGAACAACTCCATTTGGCTCAACAACGTCACACACCGTCAGGCTTCCAAGCAGCTCTCAAGGAAACTCCGTTTTCACCCTTTATGCTAAATGCCCTTTGAGCGCACTGGACTGAAATGAAGTTTGCTGAGTATCGCACACAAACCAATGCTCCACATGCGGGTTTCACATGCTACCAACTCCACATTCAGAGACAACTTCAGCGCCAAAGCCGTTTTCACCTAGCCCCAAATGCAAAGGTTCTGGAATCACATATTCGTCTCTGAGTATGATAGGTCAAGGCAACACTGCATGTTGGTACGGGCATATTGAAGAAGCATCAGCCGAGTGCTTCTTGTGGGAGAACAACTCCATTTGGCTCAACAACGTCACACACCGTCAGGCTTCCAAGCAGCTCTCAAGGAAACTCCGTTTTCACCCTTTATGCTAAATGCCCATTGAGCGCATTGGACTGAAATGAAGTTTGCTGAGTATCGCACACAAACCAATGCTCCACATGCGGGTTTCACATGCTACCAACTCCACATTCAGAGACAACTTCAGCGCCAAAGCCGTTTTCGCCTAGCCCCAAACGCAAAGGTTCTGGAATCACATATTCGTCTCTGAGTATGATAGGTCAAGGCAACACTGCATGTTGGTGACGGGCATATTGAAGAAGCATCAACCGAGTGCTTCTTGTGGCAGAACAACTCCATTTGGCTCACCAACGTCACACACCGTCAGGCTTACAAGCAGCTCTCAAGGAAACTCCGTTTTCACCCTTTATGCTAAATGCCCATTGTGCGCATTGGACTGAAATGAAGTTTGCTCAGTATCGCAAACAAACCAATGCTCCACATGCGGGTTTCACATGCTACCAACTCCACATTCAGAGACAACTTCAGTGCCAAAGCCGTTTTCCCCTAGCCCCAAATGCAAAGGTTCTGGAATCACATATTCGTCTCTGAGTATGATAGGTCAAGGCAACACTGCATGTTGGTACGGGCATATTGAAGAAGCATCAGCCGAGTGCTTCTTGTGGGAGAACAACTCCATTTGGCTCACCAACGTCACACACCGTCAGGCTTCCAAGCAGCTCTCAAGGAAACTCCGTTTTCACCCTTTATGCTAAATGCCCATTGAGCGCATTGGACTGAAATGAAGTTTGCTGAGTATCACACACAAACCAATGCTCCACATGCGGGTTTCACATGCTACCAACTCCACATTCAGAGACAACTTCAGCGCCAAAGCCGTTTTCCCCTAGCCCCAAATGCAAAGGTTCTGGAATCACATATTCGTCTCTGAGTATGATAGGTCAAGGCAACACTGCATGTTGGTACGGGCATATTGAAGAAGCATCAGCCGAGTGCTTCTTGTGGGAGAACAACTCCATTTGGCTCAACAACGTCACACACCGTCAGGCTTACAAGCAGCTCTCAAGGAAACTCCGTTTTCACCCTTTATGCTAAATGCCCATTGAGCGCATTGGACTGAAATGAAGTTTGCTGAGTATCGCACACAAACCAATGCTCCACATGCGGGTTTCACATGCTACCAACTCCACATTCAGAGACAACTTCAGCGCCAAAGCCGTTTTCCCCTAGCCCCAAATGCAAAGGTTCTGGAATCACATATTCGTCTCTGAGTATGATAGGTCAAGGCAACACTGCATGTTGGTGACGGGCATATTGAAGAAGCATCAGCCGAGTGCTTCTTGTGGGAGAACAACTCCATTTGGCTCACCAACGTCACACACCGTCAGGCTTACAAGCAGCTCTCAAGGAAACTCCGTTTTCACCCTTTATGCTAAATGCCCATTGAGCGCATTGGACTGAAATGAAGTTTGCTGAGTATCGCACACAAACCAATGCTCCACATGCGGGTTTCACATGCTACCAACTAAACATTCAGAGACAACTTCAGCGCCAAAGCCGTTTTCGCCTAGCCCCAAATGCAAAGGTTCTGGAATCACATATTCGTCTCTGAGTATGATAGGTCAAGGCAACACTGCATGTTGGTGACGGGCATATTGAAGAAGCATCAGCCGAGTGCTTCTTGTGGGAGAACAACTCCATTTGGCTCACCAACGTCACACACCGTCAGGCTTACAAGCAGCTCTCAAGGAAACTCCGTTTTCACCCTTTATGCTAAATGCCCATTGAGCGCATTGGACTGAAATGAAGTTTGCTGAGTATCGCACACAAACCAATGCTCCACATGTGGGTTTCACATGCTACCAACTCCACATTCAGAGACAACTTCAGCGCCAAAGCCGTTTTCCCCTAGCCCCAAATGCAAAGGTTCTGGAATCACATATTCGTCTCTGAGTATGATAGGTCAAGGCAACACTGCATGTTGGTACGGGCATATTGAAGAAGCATCAGCCGAGTGCTTCTTGTGGGAGAACAACTCCATTTGGCTCACCAACGTCACACACCATCAGGCTTCCAAGCAGCTCTCAAGGAAACTCCGTTTTCACCCTTTATGCTAAATGCCCATTGAGCGCATTGGACTGAAATGAAGTTTGCTGAGTATCGCACACAAACCAATGCTCCACATGCGGGTTTCACATGCTACCAACTAAACATTCAGAGACAACTTCAGCGCCAAAGCCGTTTTCCCCTAGCCCCAAATGCAAAGGTTCTGGAATCACATATTCGTCTCTGAGTATGATAGGTCAAGGCAACACTGCATGTTGGTGACGGGCATATTGAAGAAGCATCAGCCGAGTGCTTCTTGTGGGAGAACAACTCCATTTGGCTCACCAACGTCACACACCGTCAGGCTTCCAAGCAGCTCTCAAGGAAACTCCGTTTTCACCCTTTATGCTAAATGCCCATTGAGCGCATTGGACTGAAATGAAGTTTGCTGAGTATCGCACACAAACCAATGCTCCACATGTGAGTTTCACATGCTACCAACTCCACATTCAGAGACAACTTCAGCGCCAAAGCCGTTTTCCCCTAGCCCCAAATGCAAAGGCTCTGGAATCACATATTCGTCTCTGAGTATGATAGGTCAAGGCAACACTGCATGTTGGTACGGGCATATTGAAGAAGCATCAGCCGAGTGCTTCTTGTGGGAGAACAACTCCATTTGGCTCACCAACGTCACACACCATCAGGCTTCCAAGCAGCTCTCAAGGAAACTCCGTTTTCACCCTTTATGCTAAATGCCCATTGAGCGCATTGGACTGAAATGAAGTTTGCTGAGTATCGCACACAAACCAATGCTCCACATGCGGGTTTCACATGCTACCAACTCCACATTCAGAGACAACTTCAGCGCCAAAGCCGTTTTCGCCTAGCCCCAAATGCAAAGGTTCTGGAATCACATATTCGTCTCTGAGTATGATAGGTCAAGGCAACACTGCATGTTGGTGACGGGCATATTGAAGAAGCATCAGCCGAGTGCTTCTTGTGGGAGAACAACTCCATTTGGCTCACCAACGTCACACACCGTCAGGCTTACAAGCAGCTCTCAAGGAAACTCCGTTTTCACCCTTTATGCTAAATGCCCATTGAGCGCATTGGACTGAAATGAAGTTTGCTGAGTATCGCACACAAACCAATGCTCCACATGCGGGTTTCACATGCTACCAACTCCACATTCAGAGACAACTTCAGCGCCAAAGCCGTTTTCCCCTAGCCCCAAATGCAAAGGTTGTGGAATCACATATTTGTCTCTGAGTATGATAGGTCAAGGCAACACTGCATGTTGGTGACGGGCATATTGAAGAAGCATCAGCCGAGTGCTTCTTGTGGGAGAACAACTCCATTTGGCTCACCAACGTCACACACCGTCAGGCTTACAAGCAGCTCTCAAGGAAACTCCGTTTTCACCCTTTATGCTAAATGCCCATTGTGCGCATTGGACTGAAATGAAGTTTGCTGAGTATCGCACACAAACCAATGCTCCACATGCGGGTTTCACATGCTACCAACTCCACATTCAGAGACAACTTCAGCGCCAAAGCCGTTTTCGCCTAGCCCCAAATGCAAAGGTTCTGGAATCACATATTCGTCTCTGAGTATGATAGGTCAAGGCAACACTGCATGTTGGTACGGGCATATTGAAGAAGCATCAGCCGAGTGCTTCTTGTGGGAGAACAACTCCATTTGGCTCACCAACGTCACACACCATCAGGCTTACAAGCAGCTCTCAAGGAAACTCCGTTTTCACCCTTTATGCTAAATGCCCATTGAGCGCATTGGACTGAAATGAAGTTTGCTGAGTATCGCAAACAAACCAATGCTCCACATGCGGGTTTCACATGCTACCAACTCCACATTCAGAGACAACTTCAGCGCCAAAGCCGTTTTCGCCTAGCCCCAAACGCAAAGGTTCTGGAATCACATATTCGTCTCTGAGTATGATAGGTCAAGGCAACACTGCATGTTGGTGACGGGCATATTGAAGAAGCATCAGCCGAGTGCTTCTTGTGGGAGAACAACTCCATTTGGCTCACCAACGTCACACACCGTCAGGCTTACAAGCAGCTCTCAAGGAAACTCCGTTTTCACCCTTTATGCTAAATGCCCATTGTGCGCATTGGACTGAAATGAAGTTTGCTGAGAATCGCAAACAAACCAATGCTCCACATGCGGGTTTCACATGCTACCAACTCCACATTCAGAGACAACTTCAGCGCCAAAGCCGTTTTCGCCTAGCCCCAAATGCAAAGGTTCTGGAATCACATATTCGTCTCTGAGTATGATAGGTCAAGGCAACACTGCATGTTGGTGACGGGCATATTGAAGAAGCATCAGCCGAGTGCTTCTTGTGGGAGAACAACTCCATTTGGCTCACCAACGTCACACACCGTCAGGCTTACAAGCAGCTCTCAAGGAAACTCCGTTTTCACCCTTTATGCTAAATGCCCATTGAGCGCATTGGACTGAAATGAAGTTTGCTGAGTATCGCACACAAACCAATGCTCCACATGCGGGTTTCACATGCTACCAACTCCACATTCAGAGACAACTTCATCGCCAAAGCCGTTTTCCCCTAGCCCCAAATGCAAAGGTTGTGGAATCACATATTTGTCTCTGAGTATGATAGGTCAAGGCAACACTGCATGTTGGTGACGGGCATATTGAAGAAGCATCAGCCGAGTGCTTCTTGTGGGAGAACAACTCCATTTGGCTCACCAACGTCACACACCGTTAGGCTTCCAAGCAGCTCTCAAGGAAACTCCGTTTTCACCCTTTATGCTAAATGCCCATTGTGCGCATTGGACTGAAATGAAGTTTGCTGAGTATCGCACACAAACCAATGCTCCACATGCGGGTTTCACATGCTACCAACTCCACATTCAGAGACAACTTCAGCGCCAAAGCCGTTTTCGCCTAGCCCCAAATGCAAAGGTTCTGGAATCACATATTCGTCTCTGAGTATGATAGGTCAAGGCAACACTGCATGTTGGTACGGGCATATTGAAGAAGCATCAGCCGAGTGCTTCTTGTGGGAGAACAACTCCATTTGGCTCACCAACGTCACACACCATCAGGCTTACAAGCAGCTCTCAAGGAAACTCCGTTTTCACCCTTTATGCTAAATGCCCATTGTGCGCATTGGACTGAAATGAAGTTTGCTGAGAATCGCAAACAAACCAATGCTCCACATGCGGGTTTCACATGCTACCAACTCCACATTCAGAGACAACTTCAGTGCCAAAGCCGTTTTCGCCTAGCCCCAAATGCAAAGGTTCTGGAATCACATATTCGTCTCTGAGTATGATAGGTCAAGGCAACACTGCATGTTGGTACGGGCATATTGAAGAAGCATCAGCCGAGTGCTTCTTGTGGGAGAACAACTCCATTTGGCTCACCAACGTCACACACCGTCAGGCTTACAAGCAGCTCTCAAGGAAACTCCGTTTTCACCCTTTATGCTAAATGCCCATTGAGCGCATTGGACTGAAATGAAGTTTGCTGAGTATCACACACAAACCAATGCTCCACATGCGGGTTTCACATGCTACCAACTCCACATTCAGAGACAACTTCAGCGCCAAAGCCGTTTTCACCTAGCCCCAAATGCAAAGGTTCTGGAATCACATATTCGTCTCTGAGTATGATAGGTCAAGGCAACACTGCATGTTGGTGACGGGCATATTGAAGAAGCATCAGCCGAGTGCTTCTTGTGGGAGAACAACTCCATTTGGCTCAACAACGTCACACACCGTCAGGCTTACAAGCAGCTCTCAAGGAAACTCCGTTTTCACCCTTTATGCTAAATGCCCATTGAGCGCATTGGACTGAAATGAAGTTTGCTGAGTATCGCACACAAACCAATGCTCCACATGCGGGTTTCACATGCTACCAACTCCACATTCAGAGACAACTTCAGCGCCAAAGCCGTTTTCCCCTAGCCCCAAATGCAAAGGTTCTGGAATCACATATTCGTCTCTGAGTATGATAGGTCAAGGCAACACTGCATGTTGGTGACGGGCATATTGAAGAAGCATCAGCCGAGTGCTTCTTGTGGGAGAACAACTCCATTTGGCTCACCAACGTCACACACCGTCAGGCTTACAAGCAGCTCTCAAGGAAACTCCGTTTTCACCCTTTATGCTAAATGCCCATTGAGCGCATTGGACTGAAATGAAGTTTGCTGAGTATCGCACACAAACCAATGCTCCACATGCGGGTTTCACATGCTACCAACTAAACAATCAGAGACAACTTCAGCGCCAAAGCCGTTTTCGCCTAGCCCCAAATGCAAAGGTTCTGGAATCACATATTCGTCTCTGAGTATGATAGGTCAAGGCAACACTGCATGTTGGTGACGGGCATATTGAAGAAGCATCAGCCGAGTGCTTCTTGTGGGAGAACAACTCCATTTGGCTCACCAACGTCACACACCGTCAGGCTTCCAAGCAGCTCTCAAGGAAACTCCGTTTTCACCCTTTATGCTAAATGCCCATTGAGCGCATTGGACTGAAATGAAGTTTGCTGAGTATCGCACACAAACCAATGCTCCACATGTGGGTTTCACATGCTACCAACTCCACATTCAGAGACAACTTCAGCGCCAAAGCCGTTTTCCCCTAGCCCCAAATGCAAAGGCTCTGGAATCACATATTCGTCTCTGAGTATGATAGGTCAAGGCAACACTGCATGTTGGTACGGGCATATTGAAGAAGCATCAGCCGAGTGCTTCTTGTGGGAGAACAACTCCATTTGGCTCACCAACGTCACACACCATCAGGCTTCCAAGCAGCTCTCAAGGAAACTCCGTTTTCACCCTTTATGCTAAATGCCCATTGAGCGCATTGGACTGAAATGAAGTTTGCTGAGTATCGCAAACAAACCAATGCTCCACATGCGGGTTTCACATGCTACCAACTCCACATTCAGAGACAACTTCAGCGCCAAAGCCGTTTTCGCCTAGCCCCAAATGCAAAGGTTCTGGAATCACATATTCGTCTCTGAGTATGATAGGTCAAGGCAACACTGCATGTTGGTACGGGCATATTGAAGAAGCATCAGCCGAGTGCTTCTTGTGGGAGAACAACTCCATTTGGCTCAACAACGTCACACACCGTCAGGCTTCCAAGCAGCTCTCAAGGAAACTCCGTTTTCACCCTTTATGCTAAATGCCCTTTGAGCGCACTGGACTGAAATGAAGTTTGCTGAGTATCGCACACAAACCAATGCTCCACATGCGGGTTTCACATGCTACCAACTCCACATTCAGAGACAACTTCAGCGCCAAAGCCGTTTTCACCTAGCCCCAAATGCAAAGGTTCTGGAATCACATATTCGTCTCTGAGTATGATAGGTCAAGGCAACACTGCATGTTGGTACGGGCATATTGAAGAAGCATCAGCCGAGTGCTTCTTGTGGGAGAACAACTCCATTTGGCTCAACAACGTCACACACCGTCAGGCTTCCAAGCAGCTCTCAAGGAAACTCCGTTTTCACCCTTTATGCTAAATGCCCATTGAGCGCACTGGACTGAAATGAAGTTTGCTGAGTATCGCACACAAACCAATGCTCCACATGCGGGTTTCACATGCTACCAACTCCACATTCAGAGACAACTTCAGCGCCAAAGCCGTTTTCGCCTAGCCCCAAACGCAAAGGTTCTGGAATCACATATTCGTCTCTGAGTATGATAGGTCAAGGCAACACTGCATGTTGGTGACGGGCATATTGAAGAAGCATCAGCCGAGTGCTTCTTGTGGGAGAACAACTCCATTTGGCTCACCAACGTCACACACCATCAGGCTTCCAAGCAGCTCTCAAGGAAACTCCGTTTTCACCCTTTATGCTAAATGCCCTTTGTGCGCATTGGACTGAAATGAAGTTTGCTGAGTATCGCACACAAACCAATGCTCCACATGCGGGTTTCACATGCTACCAACTCCACATTCAGAGACAACTTCAGCGCCAAAGCCGTTTTCCCCTAGCCCCAAATGCAAAGGTTCTGGAATCACATATTCGTCTCTGAGTATGATAGGTCAAGGCAACACTGCATGTTGGTGACGGGCATATTGAAGAAGCATCAGCCGAGTGCTTCTTGTGGGAGAACAACTCCATTTGGCTCACCAACGTCACACACCGTCAGGCTTCCAAGCAGCTCTCAAGGAAACTCCGTTTTCACCCTTTATGCTAAATGCCCATTGAGCGCACTGGACTGAAATGAAGTTTGCTGAGTATCGCACACAAACCAATGCTCCACATGCGGGTTTCACATGCTACCAACTCCACATTCAGAGACAACTTCAGCGCCAAAGCCGTTTTCCCCTAGCCCCAAATGCAAAGGTTCTGGAATCACATATTCGTCTCTGGATAGGTCAAGGCAACACTGCATGTTGGTACGGGCATATTGAAGAAGCATCAGCCGAGTGCTTCTTGTGGGAGAACAACTCCATTTGGCTCAACAACGTCACACACCGTCAGGCTTACAAGCAGCTCTCAAGGAAACTCCGTTTTCACCCTTTATGCTAAATGCCCATTGAGCGCATTGGACTGAAATGAAGTTTGCTGAGTATCGCACACAAACCAATGCTCCACATGCGGGTTTCACATGCTACCAACTCCACATTCAGAGACAACTTCAGCGCCAAAGCCGTTTTCGCCTAGCCCCAAACGAAAAGGTTCTGGAATCACATATTCGTCTCTGAGTATGATAGGTCAAGGCAACACTGCATGTTGGTGATGGGCATATTGAAGAAGCATCAGCCGAGTGCTTCTTGTGGGAGAACAACTCCATTTGGCTCACCAACGTCACACACCGTCAGGCTTACAAGCAGCTCTCAAGGAAACTCCGTTTTCACCCTTTATGCTAAATGCCCATTGAGCGCATTGGACTGAAAGGAAGTTTGCTGAGTATCGCACACAAACCAATGCTCCACATGCGGGTTTCACATGCTACCAACTCCACATTCAGAGACAACTTCAGCGCCAAAGCCGTTTTCCCCTAGCCCCAAATGCAAAGGTTGTGGAATCACATATTTGTCTCTGAGTATGATAGGTCAAGGCAACACTGCATGTTGGTGACGGGCATATTGAAGAAGCATCAGCCGAGTGCTTCTTGTGGGAGAACAACTCCATTTGGCTCACCAACGTCACACACCGTCAGGCTTCCAAGCAGCTCTCAAGGAAACTCCGTTTTCACCCTTTATGCTAAATGCCCATTGTGCGCATTGGACTGAAATGAAGTTTGCTGAGTATCGCACACAAACCAATGCTCCACATGCGGGTTTCACATGCTACCAACTCCACATTCAGAGACAACTTCAGCGCCAAAGCCGTTTTCGCCTAGCCCCAAATGCAAAGGTTCTGGAATCACATATTCGTCTCTGAGTATGATAGGTCAAGGCAACACTGCATGTTGGTGACGGGCATATTGAAGAAGCATCAGCCGAGTGCTTCTTGTGGCAGAACAACTCCATTTGGCTCACCAACGTCACACACCATCAGGCTTACAAGCAGCTCTCAAGGAAACTCCGTTTTCACCCTTTATGCTAAATGCCCATTGAGCGCATTGGACTGAAATGAAGTTTGCTGAGTATCGCACACAAACCAATGCTCCACATGCGGGTTTCACATGCTACCAACTCCACATTCAGAGACAACTTCAGCGCCAAAGCCGTTTTCGCCTAGCCCCAAACGCAAAGGTTCTGGAATCACATATTCGTCTCTGAGTATGATAGGTCAAGGCAACACTGCATGTTGGTGACGGGCATATTGAAGAAGCATCAACCGAGTGCTTCTTGTGGCAGAACAACTCCATTTGGCTCACCAACGTCACACACCGTCAGGCTTACAAGCAGCTCTCAAGGAAACTCCGTTTTCACCCTTTATGCTAAATGCCCATTGTGCGCATTGGACTGAAATGAAGTTTGCTCAGTATCGCAAACAAACCAATGCTCCACATGCGGGTTTCACATGCTACCAACTCCACATTCAGAGACAACTTCAGTGCCAAAGCCGTTTTCCCCTAGCCCCAAATGCAAAGGTTCTGGAATCACATATTCGTCTCTGAGTATGATAGGTCAAGGCAACACTGCATGTTGGTACGGGCATATTGAAGAAGCATCAGCCGAGTGCTTCTTGTGGGAGAACAACTCCATTTGGCTCACCAACGTCACACACCGTCAGGCTTCCAAGCAGCTCTCAAGGAAACTCCGTTTTCACCCTTTATGCTAAATGCCCATTGAGCGCATTGGACTGAAATGAAGTTTGCTGAGTATCACACACAAACCAATGCTCCACATGCGGGTTTCACATGCTACCAACTCCACATTCAGAGACAACTTCAGCGCCAAAGCCGTTTTCACCTAGCCCCAAATGCAAAGGTTCTGGAATCACATATTCGTCTCTGAGTATGATAGGTCAAGGCAACACTGCATGTTGGTACGGGCATATTGAAGAAGCATCAGCCGAGTGCTTCTTGTGGGAGAACAACTCCATTTGGCTCAACAACGTCACACACCGTCAGGCTTACAAGCAGCTCTCAAGGAAACTCCGTTTTCACCCTTTATGCTAAATGCCCATTGAGCGCATTGGACTGAAATGAAGTTTGCTGAGTATCGCACACAAACCAATGCTCCACATGCGGGTTTCACATGCTACCAACTCCACATTCAGAGACAACTTCAGCGCCAAATCCGTTTTCCCCTAGCCCCAAATGCAAAGGTTCTGGAATCACATATTCGTCTCTGAGTATGATAGGTCAAGGCAACACTGCATGTTGGTGACGGGCATATTGAAGAAGCATCAGCCGAGTGCTTCTTGTGGGAGAACAACTCCATTTGGCTCACCAACGTCACACACCGTCAGGCTTCCAAGCAGCTCTCAAGGAAACTCCGTTTTCACCCTTTATGCTAAATGCCCATTGAGCGCATTGGACTGAAATGAAGTTTGCTGAGTATCGCACACAAACCAATGCTCCACATGTGGGTTTCACATGCTACCAACTCCACATTCAGAGACAACTTCAGCGCCAAATCCGTTTTCCCCTAGCCCCAAATGCAAAGGTTCTGGAATCACATATTCGTCTCTGAGTATGATAGGTCAAGGCAACACTGCATGTTGGTACGGGCATATTGAAGAAGCATCAGCCGAGTGCTTCTTGTGGGAGAACAACTCCATTTGGCTCAACAACGTCACACACCGTCAGGCTTCCAAGCAGCTCTCAAGGAAACTCCGTTTTCACCCTTTATGCTAAATGCCCTTTGAGCGCACTGGACTGAAATGAAGTTTGCTGAGTATCGCACACAAACCAATGCTCCACATGCGGGTTTCACATGCTACCAACTCCACATTCAGAGACAACTTCAGCGCCAAAGCCGTTTTCACCTAGCCCCAAATGCAAAGGTTCTGGAATCACATATTCGTCTCTGAGTATGATAGGTCAAGGCAACACTGCATGTTGGTACGGGCATATTGAAGAAGCATCAGCCGAGTGCTTCTTGTGGGAGAACAACTCCATTTGGCTCAACAACGTCACACACCGTCAGGCTTCCAAGCAGCTCTCAAGGAAACTCCGTTTTCACCCTTTATGCTAAATGCCCATTGAGCGCACTGGACTGAAATGAAGTTTGCTGAGTATCGCACACAAACCAATGCTCCACATGCGGGTTTCACATGCTACCAACTCCACATTCAGAGACAACTTCAGCGCCAAAGCCGTTTTCGCCTAGCCCCAAACGCAAAGGTTCTGGAATCACATATTTGTCTCTGAGTATGATAGGTCAAGGCAACACTGCATGTTGGTGACGGGCATATTGAAGAAGCATCAACCGAGTGCTTCTTGTGGCAGAACAACTCCATTTGGCTCACCAACGTCACACACCGTCAGGCTTACAAGCAGCTCTCAAGGAAACTCCGTTTTCACCCTTTATGCTAAATGCCCATTGTGCGCATTGGACTGAAATGAAGTTTGCTCAGTATCGCAAACAAACCAATGCTCCACATGCGGGTTTCACATGCTACCAACTCCACATTCAGAGACAACTTCAGTGCCAAAGCCGTTTTCGCCTAGCCCCAAACGCAAAGGTTCTGGAATCACATATTCGTCTCTGAGTATGATAGGTCAAGGCAACACTGCATGTTGGTACGGGCATATTGAAGAAGCATCAGCCGAGTGCTTCTTGTGGGAGAACAACTCCATTTGGCTCAACAACGTCACACACCGTCAGGCTTCCAAGCAGCTCTCAAGGAAACTCCGTTTTCACCCTTTATGCTAAATGCCCATTGAGCGCATTGGACTGAAATGAAGTTTGCTGAGTATCACACACAAACCAATGCTCCACATGCGGGTTTCACATGCTACCAACTCCACATTCAGAGACAACTTCAGCGCCAAATCCGTTTTCCCCTAGCCCCAAATGCAAAGGTTCTGGAATCACATATTCGTCTCTGAGTATGATAGGTCAAGGCAACACTGCATGTTGGTACGGGCATATTGAAGAAGCATCAGCCGAGTGCTTCTTGTGGGAGAACAACTCCATTTGGCTCAACAACGTCACACACCGTCAGGCTTACAAGCAGCTCTCAAGGAAACTCCGTTTTCACCCTTTATGCTAAATGCCCATTGAGCGCATTGGACTGAAATGAAGTTTGCTGAGTATCGCACACAAACCAATGCTCCACATGCGGGTTTCACATGCTACCAACTCCACATTCAGAGACAACTTCAGCGCCAAAGCCGTTTTCCCCTAGCCCCAAATGCAAAGGTTCTGGAATCACATATTCGTCTCTGAGTATGATAGGTCAAGGCAACACTGCATGTTGGTGACGGGCATATTGAAGAAGCATCAGCCGAGTGCTTCTTGTGGGAGAACAACTCCATTTGGCTCACCAACGTCACACACCGTCAGGCTTACAAGCAGCTCTCAAGGAAACTCCGTTTTCACCCTTTATGCTAAATGCCCATTGAGCGCACTGGACTGAAATGAAGTTTGCTGAGTATCGCACACAAACCAATGCTCCACATGCGGGTTTCACATGCTACCAACTAAACATTCAGAGACAACTTCAGCGCCAAAGCCGTTTTCGCCTAGCCCCAAATGCAAAGGTTCTGGAATCACATATTCGTCTCTGAGTATGATAGGTCAAGGCAACACTGCATGTTGGTGACGGGCATATTGAAGAAGCATCAGCCGAGTGCTTCTTGTGGGAGAACAACTCCATTTGGCTCACCAACGTCACACACCGTCAGGCTTACAAGCAGCTCTCAAGGAAACTCCGTTTTCACCCTTTATGCTAAATGCCCATTGAGCGCATTGGACTGAAATGAAGTTTGCTGAGTATCGCACACAAACCAATGCTCCACATGTGGGTTTCACATGCTACCAACTCCACATTCAGAGACAACTTCAGCGCCAAAGCCGTTTTCACCTAGCCCCAAATGCAAAGGTTCTGGAATCACATATTCGTCTCTGAGTATGATAGGTCAAGGCAACACTGCATGTTGGTACGGGCATATTGAAGAAGCATCAGCCGAGTGCTTCTTGTGGGAGAACAACTCCATTTGGCTCACCAACGTCACACACCATCAGGCTTCCAAGCAGCTCTCAAGGAAACTCCGTTTTCACCCTTTATGCTAAATGCCCATTGAGCGCATTGGACTGAAATGAAGTTTGCTGAGTATCGCACACAAACCAATGCTCCACATGCGGGTTTCACATGCTACCAACTAAACATTCAGAGACAACTTCAGCGCCAAAGCCGTTTTCGCCTAGCCCCAAATGCAAAGGTTCTGGAATCACATATTCGTCTCTGAGTATGATAGGTCAAGGCAACACTGCATGTTGGTGACGGGCATATTGAAGAAGCATCAGCCGAGTGCTTCTTGTGGGAGAACAACTCCATTTGGCTCACCAACGTCACACACCGTCAGGCTTACAAGCAGCTCTCAAGGAAACTCCGTTTTCACCCTTTATGCTAAATGCCCATTGAGCGCATTGGACTGAAATGAAGTTTGCTGAGTATCGCACACAAACCAATGCTCCACATGTGGGTTTCACATGCTACCAACTCCACATTCAGAGACAACTTCAGCGCCAAATCCGTTTTCGCCTAGCCCCAAATGCAAAGGTTCTGGAATCACATATTCGTCTCTGAGTATGATAGGTCAAGGCAACACTGCATGTTGGTGACGGGCATATTGAAGAAGCATCAGCCGAGTGCTTCTTGTGGGAGAACAACTCCATTTGGCTCACCAACGTCACACACCGTCAGGCTTACAAGCAGCTCTCAAGGAAACTCCGTTTTCACCCTTTATGCTAAATGCCCATTGAGCGCATTGGACTGAAATGAAGTTTGCTGAGTATCGCACACAAACCAATGCTCCACATGCGGGTTTCACATGCTACCAACTCCACATTCAGAGACAACTTCAGCGCCAAAGCCGTTTTCGCCTAGCCCCAAACGCAAAGGTTCTGGAATCACATATTCGTCTCTGAGTATGATAGGTCAAGGCAACACTGCATGTTGGTGACGGGCATATTGAAGAAGCATCAGCCGAGTGCTTCTTGTGGGAGAACAACTCCATTTGGCTCAACAACGTCACACACCGTCAGGCTTCCAAGCAGCTCTCAAGGAAACTCCGTTTTCACCCTTTATGCTAAATGCCCATTGAGCGCACTGGACTGAAATGAAGTTTGCTGAGTATCGCACACAAACCAATGCTCCACATGCGGGTTTCACATGCTACCAACTCCACATTCAGAGACAACTTCAGCGCCAAAGCCGTTTTCGCCTAGCCCCAAACGCAAAGGTTCTGGAATCACATATTCGTCTCTGAGTATGATAGGTCAAGGCAACACAGCATGTTGGTGACGGGCATATTGAAGAAGCATCAGCCGAGTGCTTCTTGTGGGAGAACAACTCCATTTGGCTCACCAACGTCACACACCGTCAGGCTTCCAAGCAGCTCTCAAGGAAACTCCGTTTTCACCCTTTATGCTAAATGCCCATTGTGCGCATTGGACTGAAATGAAGTTTGCTGAGTATCGCACACAAACCAATGCTCCACATGCGGGTTTCACATGCTACCAACTCCACATTCAGAGACAACTTCAGCGCCAAAGCCGTTTTCACCTAGCCCCAAATGCAAAGGTTCTGGAATCACATATTCGTCTCTGAGTATGATAGGTCAAGGCAACACTGCATGTTGGTACGGGCATATTGAAGAAGCATCAGCCGAGTGCTTCTTGTGGGAGAACAACTCCATTTGGCTCACCAACGTCACACACCGTCAGGCTTCCAAGCAGCTCTCAAGGAAACTCCGTTTTCACCCTTTATGCTAAATGCCCATTGAGCGCATTGGACTGAAATGAAGTTTGCTGAGTATCACACACAAACCAATGCTCCACATGCGGGTTTCACATGCTACCAAATCCACATTCAGAGACAACTTCAGCGCCAAAGCCGTTTTCACCTAGCCCCAAATGCAAAGGTTCTGGAATCACATATTCGTCTCTGAGTATGATAGGTGAAGGCAACACTGCATGTTGGTACGGGCATATTGAAGAAGCATCAGCCGAGTGCTTCTTGTGGGAGAACAACTCCATTTGGCTCACCAACGTCACACACCGTCAGGCTTCCAAGCAGCTCTCAAGGAAACTCCGTTTTCACCCTTTATGCTAAATGCCCATTGAGCGCATTGGACTGAAATGAAGTTTGCTGAGTATCGCACACAAACCAATGCTCCACATGCGGGTTTCACATGCTACCAACTCCACATTCAGAGACAACTTCAGCGCCAAAGCCGTTTTCGCCTAGCCCCAAATGCAAAGGTTCTGGAATCACATATTCGTCTCTGAGTATGATAGGTCAAGGCAACACTGCATGTTGGTACGGGCATATTGAAGAAGCATCAGCCGAGTGCTTCTTGTGGGAGAACAACTCCATTTGGCTCAACAACGTCACACACCGTCAGGCTTCCAAGCAGCTCTCAAGGAAACTCTGTTTTCACCCTTTATGCTAAATGCCCATTGAGCGCATTGGACTGAAATGAAGTTTGCTGAGTATCGCACACAAACCAATGCTCCACATGCGGGTTTCACATGCTACCAACTCCACATTCAGAGACAACTTCAGCGCCAAAGCCGTTTTCGCCTAGCCCCAAATGCAAAGGTTCTGGAATCACATATTCGTCTCTGAGTATGATAGGTCAAGGCAACACTGCATGTTGGTGACGGGCATATTGAAGAAGCATCAGCCGAGTGCTTCTTGTGGGAGAACAACTCCATTTGGCTCAACAACGTCACACACCGTCAGGCTTACAAGCAGCTCTCAAGGAAACTCCGTTTTCACCCTTTATGCTAAATGCCCATTGAGCGCATTGGACTGAAATGAAGTTTGCTGAGTATCGCACACAAACCAATGCTCCACATGCGGGTTTCACATGCTACCAACTCCACATTCAGAGACAACTTCAGCGCCAAAGCCGTTTTCCCCTAGCCCCAAATGCAAAGGTTCTGGAATCACATATTCGTCTCTGAGTATGATAGGTCAAGGCAACACTGCATGTTGGTGACGGGCATATTGAAGAAGCATCAGCCGAGTGCTTCTTGTGGGAGAACAACTCCATTTGGCTCACCAACGTCACACACCGTCAGGCTTCCAAGCAGCTCTCAAGGAAACTCCGTTTTCACCCTTTATGCTAAATGCCCATTGAGCGCATTGGACTGAAATGAAGTTTGCTGAGTATCGCACACAAACCAATGCTCCACATGTGGGTTTCACATGCTACCAACTCCACATTCAGAGACAACTTCAGCGCCAAATCCGTTTTCCCCTAGCCCCAAATGCAAAGGTTCTGGAATCACATATTCGTCTCTGAGTATGATAGGTCAAGGCAACACTGCATGTTGGTACGGGCATATTGAAGAAGCATCAGCCGAGTGCTTCTTGTGGGAGAACAACTCCATTTGGCTCAACAACGTCACACACCGTCAGGCTTCCAAGCAGCTCTCAAGGAAACTCCGTTTTCACCCTTTATGCTAAATGCCCTTTGAGCGCACTGGACTGAAATGAAGTTTGCTGAGTATCGCACACAAACCAATGCTCCACATGCGGGTTTCACATGCTACCAACTCCACATTCAGAGACAACTTCAGCGCCAAAGCCGTTTTCACCTAGCCCCAAATGCAAAGGTTCTGGAATCACATATTCGTCTCTGAGTATGATAGGTCAAGGCAACACTGCATGTTGGTACGGGCATATTGAAGAAGCATCAGCCGAGTGCTTCTTGTGGGAGAACAACTCCATTTGGCTCAACAACGTCACACACCGTCAGGCTTCCAAGCAGCTCTCAAGGAAACTCCGTTTTCACCCTTTATGCTAAATGCCCATTGAGCGCATTGGACTGAAATGAAGTTTGCTGAGTATCGCACACAAACCAATGCTCCACATGCGGGTTTCACATGCTACCAACTCCACATTCAGAGACAACTTCAGCGCCAAAGCCGTTTTCGCCTAGCCCCAAACGCAAAGGTTCTGGAATCACATATTCGTCTCTGAGTATGATAGGTCAAGGCAACACTGCATGTTGGCGACGGGCATATTGAAGAAGCATCAACCGAGTGCTTCTTGTGGCAGAACAACTCCATTTGGCTCACCAACGTCACACACCGTCAGGCTTACAAGCAGCTCTCAAGGAAACTCCGTTTTCACCCTTTATGCTAAATGCCCATTGTGCGCATTGGACTGAAATGAAGTTTGCTCAGTATCGCAAACAAACCAATGCTCCACATGCGGGTTTCACATGCTACCAACTCCACATTCAGAGACAACTTCAGTGCCAAAGCCGTTTTCCCCTAGCCCCAAATGCAAAGGTTCTGGAATCACATATTCGTCTCTGAGTATGATAGGTCAAGGCAACACTGCATGTTGGTACGGGCATATTGAAGAAGCATCAGCCGAGTGCTTCTTGTGGGAGAACAACTCCATTTGGCTCACCAACGTCACACACCGTCAGGCTTCCAAGCAGCTCTCAAGGAAACTCCGTTTTCACCCTTTATGCTAAATGCCCATTGAGCGCATTGGACTGAAATGAAGTTTGCTGAGTATCACACACAAACCAATGCTCCACATGCGGGTTTCACATGCTACCAACTCCACATTCAGAGACAACTTCAGCGCCAAATCCGTTTTCCCCTAGCCCCAAATGCAAAGGTTCTGGAATCACATATTCGTCTCTGAGTATGATAGGTCAAGGCAACACTGCATGTTGGTACGGGCATATTGAAGAAGCATCAGCCGAGTGCTTCTTGTGGGAGAACAACTCCATTTGGCTCAACAACGTCACACACCGTCAGGCTTACAAGCAGCTCTCAAGGAAACTCCGTTTTCACCCTTTATGCTAAATGCCCATTGAGCGCATTGGACTGAAATGAAGTTTGCTGAGTATCGCACACAAACCAATGCTCCACATGCGGGTTTCACATGCTACCAACTCCACATTCAGAGACAACTTCAGCGCCAAAGCCGTTTTCCCCTAGCCCCAAATGCAAAGGTTCTGGAATCACATATTCGTCTCTGAGTATGATAGGTCAAGGCAACACTGCATGTTGGTGACGGGCATATTGAAGAAGCATCAGCCGAGTGCTTCTTGTGGGAGAACAACTCCATTTGGCTCACCAACGTCACACACCGTCAGGCTTACAAGCAGCTCTCAAGGAAACTCCGTTTTCACCCTTTATGCTAAATGCCCATTGAGCGCACTGGACTGAAATGAAGTTTGCTGAGTATCGCACACAAACCAATGCTCCACATGCGGGTTTCACATGCTACCAACTAAACATTCAGAGACAACTTCAGCGCCAAAGCCGTTTTCGCCTAGCCCCAAATGCAAAGGTTCTGGAATCACATATTCGTCTCTGAGTATGATAGGTCAAGGCAACACTGCATGTTGGTGACGGGCATATTGAAGAAGCATCAGCCGAGTGCTTCTTGTGGGAGAACAACTCCATTTGGCTCACCAACGTCACACACCGTCAGGCTTACAAGCAGCTCTCAAGGAAACTCCGTTTTCACCCTTTATGCTAAATGCCCTTTGAGCGCATTGGACTGAAATGAAGTTTGCTGAGTATCGCACACAAACCAATGCTCCACATGTGGGTTTCACATGCTACCAACTCCACATTCAGAGACAACTTCAGCGCCAAAGCCGTTTTCCCCTAGCCCCAAATGCAAAGGTTCTGGAATCACATATTCGTCTCTGAGTATGATAGGTCAAGGCAACACTGCATGTTGGTACGGGCATATTGAAGAAGCATCAGCCGAGTGCTTCTTGTGGGAGAACAACTCCATTTGGCTCACCAACGTCACACACCATCAGGCTTCCAAGCAGCTCTCAAGGAAACTCCGTTTTCACCCTTTATGCTAAATGCCCATTGAGCGCATTGGACTGAAATGAAGTTTGCTGAGTATCACACACAAACCAATGCTCCACATGCGGGTTTCACATGCTACCAACTAAACATTCAGAGACAACTTCAGCGCCAAAGCCGTTTTCGCCTAGCCCCAAATGCAAAGGTTCTGGAATCACATATTCGTCTCTGAGTATGATAGGTCAAGGCAACACTGCATGTTATTACAGGCATATTGAAGAAGCATCAGCCGAGTGCTTCTTGTGGGAGAACTCCATTTGGCTCAACAACGTCACACACCGTCAGGCTTCCAAGCAGCTCTCAAGGAAACTCCGTTTTCACCCTTTATGCTAAATGCCCTTTGAGCGCACTGGACTGAAATGAAGTTTGCTGAGTATCGCACACAAACCAATGCTCCACATGCGGGTTTCACATGCTACCAACTCCACATTCAGAGACAACTTCAGCGCCAAAGCCGTTTTCCCCTAGCCCCAAATGCAAAGGTTCTGGAATCACATATTCGTCTCTGAGTATGATAGGTCAAGGCAACACTGCATGTTGGTACGGGCATATTGAAGAAGCATCAGCCGAGTGCTTCTTGTGGGAGAACAACTCCATTTGGCTCAACAACGTCACACACCATCAGGCTTACAAGCAGCTCTCAAGGAAACTCCGTTTTCACCCTTTATGCTAAATGCCCATTGAGCGCATTGGACTGAAATGAAGTTTGCTGAGTATCGCACACAAACCAATGCTCCACATGCGGGTTTCACATGCTACCAACTCCACATTCAGAGACAACTTCAGCGCCAAAGCCGTTTTCACCTAGCCCCAAACGCAAAGGTTCTGGAATCACATATTCGTCTCTGAGTATGATAGGTCAAGGCAACACTGCATGTTGGTGACGGGCATATTGAAGAAGCATCAGCCGAGTGCTTCTTGTGGGAGAACAACTCCATTTGGCTCAACAACGTCACACACCGTCAGGCTTACAAGCAGCTCTCAAGGAAACTCCGTTTTCACCCTTTATGCTAAATGCCCATTGTGCGCATTGGACTGAAATGAAGTTTGCTGAGTATCGCACACAAACCAATGCTCCACATGCGGGTTTCACATGCTACCAACTCCACATTCAGAGACAACTTCAGCGCCAAAGCCGTTTTCCCCTAGCCCCAAACGCAAAGGTTCTGGAATCACATATTCGTCTCTGAGTATGATAGGTCAAGGCAACACTGCATGTTGGTGACGGGCATATTGAAGAAGCATCAGCCGAGTGCTTCTTGTGGGAGAACAACTCCATTTGGCTCAACAACGTCACACACCGTCAGGCTTACAAGCAGCTCTCAAGGAAACTCCGTTTTCACCCTTTATGCTAAATGCCCATTGAGCGCATTGGACTGAAAGGAAGTTTGCTGAGTATCGCACACAAACCAATGCTCCACATGCGGGTTTCACATGCTACCAACTCCATATTCAGAGACAACTTCAGCGCCAAAGCCGTTTTCCCCTAGCCCCAAATGCAAAGGTTCTGGAATCACATATTCGTCTCTGAGTATGATAGGTCAAGGCAACACTGCATGTTATTACAGGCATATTGAAGAAGCATCAGCCGAGTGCTTCTTGTGGGAGAACAACTCCATTTGGCTCAACAACGTCACACACCGTCAGGCTTCCAAGCAGCTCTCAAGGAAACTCCGTTTTCACCCTTTATGCTAAATGCCCATTGAGCGCATTGGACTGAAATGAAGTTTGCTGAGTATCGCACACAAACCAATGCTCCACATGCGGGTTTCACATGCTACCAACTCCACATTCAGAGACAACTTCAGCGCCAAAGCCGTTTTCCCCTAGCCCCAAATGCAAAGGTTCTGGAATCACATATTCGTCTCTGAGTATGATAGGTCAAGGCAACACTGCATGTTGGTGACGGGCATATTGAAGAAGCATCAGCCGAGTGCTTCTTGTGGGAGAACAACTCCATTTGGCTCACCAACGTCACACACCGTCAGGCTTCCAAGCAGCTCTCAAGGAAACTCCGTTTTCACCCTTTATGCTAAATGCCCATTGAGCGCATTGGACTGAAATGAAGTTTGCTGAGTATCGCACACAAACCAATGCTCCACATGCGGGTTTCACATGCTACCAACTCCACATTCAGAGACAACTTCAGCGCCAAAGCCGTTTTCCCCTAGCCCCAAATGCAAAGGTTCTGGAATCACATATTCGTCTCTGAGTATGATAGGTCAAGGCAACACTGCATGTTGGTACGGGCATATTGAAGAAGCATCAGCCGAGTGCTTCTTGTGGGAGAACAACTCCATTTGGCTCAACAACGTCACACACCATCAGGCTTACAAGCAGCTCTCAAGGAAACTCCGTTTTCACCCTTTATGCTAAATGCCCATTGAGCGCATTGGACTGAAATGAAGTTTGCTGAGTATCGCACACAAACCAATGCTCCACATGCGGGTTTCACATGCTACCAACTCCACATTCAGAGACAAGTTCAGCGCCAAAGCCGTTTTCTCCTAGCCCCAAACGCAAAGGTTCTGGAATCACATATTCGTCTCTGAGTATGATAGGTCAAGGCAACACTGCATGTTGGTGACGGGCATATTGAAGAAGCATCAGCCGAGTGCTTCTTGTGGGAGAACAACTCCATTTGGCTCACCAACGTCACACACCGTCAGGCTTACAAGCAGCTCTCAAGGAAACTCCGTTTTCACCCTTTATGCTAAATGCCCATTGAGCGCATTGGACTGAAATGAAGTTTGCTGAGTATCGCACACAAACCAATGCTCCACATGCGGGTTTCACATGCTACCAACTCCACATTCAGAGACAACTTCAGCGCCAAAGCCGTTTTCCCCTAGCCCCAAATGCAAAGGTTCTGGAATCACATATTCGTCTCTGAGTATGATAGGTCAAGGCAACACTGCATGTTGGTGACGGGCATATTGAAGAAGCATCAGCCGAGTGCTTCTTGTGGGAGAACAAGTCCATTTGGCTCAACAACGTCACACACCGTCAGGCTTCCAAGCAGCTCTCAAGGAAACTCCGTTTTCACCCTTTATGCTAAATGCCCATTGAGCGCATTGGACTGAAATGAAGTTTGCTGAGTATCGCACACAAACCAATGCTCCACATGCGGGTTTCACATGCTACCAACTCCACATTCAGAGACAACTTCAGCGCCAAAGCCGTTTTCCCCTAGCCCCAAATGCAAAGGTTCTGGAATCACATATTCGTCTCTGAGTATGATAGGTCAAGGCAACACTGCATGTTGGTGACGGGCATATTGAAGAAGCATCAGCCGAGTGCTTCTTGTGGGAGAACAACTCCATTTGGCTCACCAACGTCACACACCATCAGGCTTCCAAGCAGCTCTCAAGGAAACTCCGTTTTCACCCTTTATGCTAAATGCCCATTGAGCGCATTGGACTGAAATGAAGTTTGCTGAGTATCGCACACAAACCAATGCTCCACATGCGGGTTTCACATGCTACCAACTCCACATTCAGAGACAACTTCAGCGCCAAAGCCGTTTTCCCCTAGCCCCAAATGCAAAGGTTCTGGAATCACATATTCGTCTCTGAGTATGATAGGTCAAGGCAACACTGCATGTTGGTACGGGCATATTGAAGAAGCATCAGCCGAGTGCTTCTTGTGGGAGAACAACTCCATTTGGCTCACCAACGTCACACACCATCAGGCTTACAAGCAGCTCTCAAGGAAACTCCGTTTTCACCCTTTATGCTAAATGCCCATTGAGCGCATTGGACTGAAATGAAGTTTGCTGAGTATCGCACACAAACCAATGCTCCACATGCGGATTTCACATGCTACCAACTCCACATTCAGAGACAACTTCAGCGCCAAAGCCGTTTTCGCCTAGCCCCAAACGCAAATGTTCTGGAATCACATATTCGTCTCTGAGTATGATAGGTCAAGGCAACACAGCATGTTGGTGACGGGCATATTGAAGAAGCATCAGCCGAGTGCTTCTTGTGGGAGAACAACTCCATTTGGCTCACCAACGTCACACACCGTCAGGCTTCCAAGCAGCTCTCAAGGAAACTCCGTTTTCACCCTTTATGCTAAATGCCCATTGTGCGCATTGGACTGAAATGAAGTTTGCTGAGTATCGCACACAAACCAATGCTCCACATGCGGGTTTCACATGCTACCAACTCCACATTCAGAGACAACTTCAGCGCCAAAGCCGTTTTCACCTAGCCCCAAATGCAAAGGTTCTGGAATCACATATTCGTCTCTGAGTATGATAGGTCAAGGCAACACTGCATGTTGGTACGGGCATATTGAAGAAGCATCAGCCGAGTGCTTCTTGTGGGAGAACAACTCCATTTGGCTCACCAACGTCACACACCGTCAGGCTTACAAGCAGCTCTCAAGGAAACTCCGTTTTCACCCTTTATGCTAAATGCCCATTGAGCGCATTGGACTGAAATGAAGTTTGCTGAGTATCGCACACAAACCAATGCTCCACATGCGGGTTTCACATGCTACCAACTCCACATTCAGAGACAACTTCAGCGCCAAAGCCGTTTTCCCCTAGCCCCAAATGCAAAGGTTCTGGAATCACATATTCGTCTCTGAGTATGATAGGTCAAGGCAACACTGCATGTTGGTACGGGCATATTGAAGAAGCATCAGCCGAGTGCTTCTTGTGGGAGAACAACTCCATTTGGCTCACCAACGTCACACACCGTCAGGCTTCCAAGCAGCTCTCAAGGAAACTCCGTTTTCACCCTTTATGCTAAATGCCCATTGAGCGCATTGGACTGAAATGAAGTTTGCTGAGTATCGCACACAAACCAATGCTCCACATGCGGGTTTCACATGCTACCAACTCCACATTCAGAGACAACTTCAGCGCCAAAGCCGTTTTCCCCTAGCCCCAAATGCAAAGGTTCTGGAATCACATATTCGTCTCTGAGTATGATAGGTCAAGGCAACACTGCATGTTGGTGACGGGCATATTGAAGAAGCATCAGCCGAGTGCTTCTTGTGGGAGAACAACTCCATTTGGCTCAACGTCACACACCGTCAGGCTTCCAAGCAGCTCTCAAGGAAACTCCGTTTTCACCCTTTATGCTAAATGCCCATTGAGCGCATTGGACTGAAATGAAGTTTGCTGAGTATCGCACACAAACCAATGCTCCACATGCGGGTTTCACATGCTACCAACTCCACATTCAGAGACAACTTCAGCGCCAAAGCCGTTTTCCCCTAGCCCCAAATGCAAAGGTTCTGGAATCACATATTCGTCTCTGAGTATGATAGGTCAAGGCAACACTGCATGTTGGTACGGGCATATTGAAGAAGCATCAGCCGAGTGCTTCTTGTGGGAGAACAACTCCATTTGGCTCACCAACGTCACACACCGTCAGGCTTCCAAGCAGCTCTCAAGGAAACTCCGTTTTCACCCTTTATGCTAAATGCCCATTGAGCGCATTGGACTGAAATGAAGTTTGCTGAGTATCGCACACAAACCAATGCTCCACATGCGGGTTTCACATGCTACCAACTCCACATTCAGAGACAACTTCAGCGCCAAAGCCGTTTTCCCCTAGCCCCAAATGCAAAGGTTCTGGAATCACATATTCGTCTCTGAGTATGATAGGTCAAGGCAACACTGCATGTTGGTACGGGCATATTGAAGAAGCATCAGCCGAGTGCTTCTTGTGGGAGAACAACTCCATTTGGCTCAACAACGTCACACACCGTCAGGCTTCCAAGCAGCTCTCAAGGAAACTCCGTTTTCACCCTTTATGCTAAATGCCCATTGAGCGCATTGGACTGAAATGAAGTTTGCTGAGTATCGCACACAAACCAATGCTCCACATGCGGGTTTCACATGCTACCAACTCCACATTCAGAGACAACTTCAGCGCCAAAGCCGTTTTCCCCTAGCCCCAAATGCAAAGGTTCTGGAATCACATATTCGTCTCTGAGTATGATAGGTCAAGGCAACACTGCATGTTGGTACGGGCATATTGAAGAAGCATCAGCCGAGTGCTTCTTGTGGGAGAACAACTCCATTTGGCTCACCAACGTCACACACCGTCAGGCTTCCAAGCAGCTCTCAAGGAAACTCCGTTTTCACCCTTTATGCTAAATGCCCATTGAGCGCATTGGACTGAAATGAAGTTTGCTGAGTATCACACACAAACCAATGCTCCACATGCGGGTTTCACATGCTACCAACTCCACATTCAGAGACAACTTCAGCGCCAAATCCGTTTTCCCCTAGCCCCAAATGCAAAGGTTCTGGAATCACATATTCGTCTCTGAGTATGATAGGTCAAGGCAACACTGCATGTTGGTACGGGCATATTGAAGAAGCATCAGCCGAGTGCTTCTTGTGGGAGAACAACTCCATTTGGCTCAACAACGTCACACACCGTCAGGCTTACAAGCAGCTCTCAAGGAAACTCCGTTTTCACCCTTTATGCTAAATGCCCATTGAGCGCATTGGACTGAAATGAAGTTTGCTGAGTATCGCACACAAACCAATGCTCCACATGCGGGTTTCACATGCTACCAACTCCACATTCAGAGACAACTTCAGCGCCAAAGCCGTTTTCCCCTAGCCCCAAATGCAAAGGTTCTGGAATCACATATTCGTCTCTGAGTATGATAGGTCAAGGCAACACTGCATGTTGGTGACGGGCATATTGAAGAAGCATCAGCCGAGTGCTTCTTGTGGGAGAACAACTCCATTTGGCTCACCAACGTCACACACCGTCAGGCTTACAAGCAGCTCTCAAGGAAACTCCGTTTTCACCCTTTATGCTAAATGCCCATTGAGCGCACTGGACTGAAATGAAGTTTGCTGAGTATCGCACACAAACCAATGCTCCACATGCGGGTTTCACATGCTACCAACTAAACATTCAGAGACAACTTCAGCGCCAAAGCCGTTTTCGCCTAGCCCCAAATGCAAAGGTTCTGGAATCACATATTCGTCTCTGAGTATGATAGGTCAAGGCAACACTGCATGTTGGTGACGGGCATATTGAAGAAGCATCAGCCGAGTGCTTCTTGTGGGAGAACAACTCCATTTGGCTCACCAACGTCACACACCGTCAGGCTTACAAGCAGCTCTCAAGGAAACTCCGTTTTCACCCTTTATGCTAAATGCCCTTTGAGCGCATTGGACTGAAATGAAGTTTGCTGAGTATCGCACACAAACCAATGCTCCACATGTGGGTTTCACATGCTACCAACTCCACATTCAGAGACAACTTCAGCGCCAAAGCCGTTTTCCCCTAGCCCCAAATGCAAAGGTTCTGGAATCACATATTCGTCTCTGAGTATGATAGGTCAAGGCAACACTGCATGTTGGTGACGGGCATATTGAAGAAGCATCAGCCGAGTGCTTCTTGTGGGAGAACAACTCCATTTGGCTCACCAACGTCACACACCATCAGGCTTCCAAGCAGCTCTCAAGGAAACTCCGTTTTCACCCTTTATGCTAAATGCCCATTGAGCGCATTGGACTGAAATGAAGTTTGCTGAGTATCGCACACAAACCAATGCTCCACATGCGGGTTTCACATGCTACCAACTAAACATTCAGAGACAACTTCAGCGCCAAAGCCGTTTTCGCCTAGCCCCAAATGCAAAGGTTCTGGAATCACATATTCGTCTCTGAGTATGATAGGTCAAGGCAACACTGCATGTTGGTGACGGGCATATTGAAGAAGCATCAGCCGAGTGCTTCTTGTGGGAGAACAACTCCATTTGGCTCACCAACGTCACACACCGTCAGGCTTACAAGCAGCTCTCAAGGAAACTCCGTTTTCACCCTTTATGCTAAATGCCCATTGAGCGCATTGGACTGAAATGAAGTTTGCTGAGTATCGCACACAAACCAATGCTCCACATGTGGGTTTCACATGCTACCAACTCCACATTCAGAGACAACTTCAGCGCCAAAGCCGTTTTCCCCTAGCCCCAAATGCAAAGGTTCTGGAATCACATATTCGTCTCTGAGTATGATAGGTCAAGGCAACACTGCATGTTGGTGATGGGCATATTGAAGAAGCATCAGCCGAGTGCTTCTTGTGGGAGAACAACTCCATTTGGCTCAACAACGTCACACACCGTCAGGCTTACAAGCAGCTCTCAAGGAAACTCCGTTTTCACCCTTTATGCTAAATGCCCATTGAGCGCATTGGACTGAAAGGAAGTTTGCTGAGTATCGCACACAAACCAATGCTCCACATGCGGGTTTCACATGCTACCAACTCCATATTCAGAGACAACTTCAGCGCCAAAGCCGTTTTCCCCTAGCCCCAAATGCAAAGGTTCTGGAATCACATATTCGTCTCTGAGTATGATAGGTCAAGGCAACACTGCATGTTATTACAGGCATATTGAAGAAGCATCAGCCGAGTGCTTCTTGTGGGAGAACTCCATTTGGCTCAACAACGTCACACACCGTCAGGCTTCCAAGCAGCTCTCAAGGAAACTCCGTTTTCACCCTTTATGCTAAATGCCCTTTGAGCGCACTGGACTGAAATGAAGTTTGCTGAGTATCGCACACAAACCAATGCTCCACATGCGGGTTTCACATGCTACCAACTCCACATTCAGAGACAACTTCAGCGCCAAAGCCGTTTTCCCCTAGCCCCAAATGCAAAGGTTCTGGAATCACATATTCGTCTCTGAGTATGATAGGTCAAGGCAACACTGCATGTTGGTACGGGCATATTGAAGAAGCATCAGCCGAGTGCTTCTTGTGGGAGAACAACTCCATTTGGCTCAACAACGTCACACACCATCAGGCTTACAAGCAGCTCTCAAGGAAACTCCGTTTTCACCCTTTATGCTAAATGCCCATTGAGCGCATTGGACTGAAATGAAGTTTGCTGAGTATCGCACACAAACCAATGCTCCACATGCGGGTTTCACATGCTACCAACTCCACATTCAGAGACAACTTCAGCGCCAAAGCCGTTTTCACCTAGCCCCAAACGCAAAGGTTCTGGAATCACATATTCGTCTCTGAGTATGATAGGTCAAGGCAACACTGCATGTTGGTGACGGGCATATTGAAGAAGCATCAGCCGAGTGCTTCTTGTGGGAGAACAACTCCATTTGGCTCAACAACGTCACACACCGTCAGGCTTACAAGCAGCTCTCAAGGAAACTCCGTTTTCACCCTTTATGCTAAATGCCCATTGTGCGCATTGGACTGAAATGAAGTTTGCTGAGTATCGCACACAAACCAATGCTCCACATGCGGGTTTCACATGCTACCAACTCCACATTCAGAGACAACTTCAGCGCCAAAGCCGTTTTCCCCTAGCCCCAAACGCAAAGGTTCTGGAATCACATATTCGTCTCTGAGTATGATAGGTCAAGGCAACACTGCATGTTGGTGACGGGCATATTGAAGAAGCATCAGCCGAGTGCTTCTTGTGGGAGAACAACTCCATTTGGCTCAACAACGTCACACACCGTCAGGCTTACAAGCAGCTCTCAAGGAAACTCCGTTTTCACCCTTTATGCTAAATGCCCATTGAGCGCATTGGACTGAAAGGAAGTTTGCTGAGTATCGCACACAAACCAATGCTCCACATGCGGGTTTCACATGCTACCAACTCCATATTCAGAGACAACTTCAGCGCCAAAGCCGTTTTCCCCTAGCCCCAAATGCAAAGGTTCTGGAATCACATATTCGTCTCTGAGTATGATAGGTCAAGGCAACACTGCATGTTATTACAGGCATATTGAAGAAGCATCAGCCGAGTGCTTCTTGTGGGAGAACAACTCCATTTGGCTCAACAACGTCACACACCGTCAGGCTTCCAAGCAGCTCTCAAGGAAACTCCGTTTTCACCCTTTATGCTAAATGCCCATTGAGCGCATTGGACTGAAATGAAGTTTGCTGAGTATCGCACACAAACCAATGCTCCACATGCGGGTTTCACATGCTACCAACTCCACATTCAGAGACAACTTCAGCGCCAAAGCCGTTTTCCCCTAGCCCCAAATGCAAAGGTTCTGGAATCACATATTCGTCTCTGAGTATGATAGGTCAAGGCAACACTGCATGTTGGTACGGGCATATTGAAGAAGCATCAGCCGAGTGCTTCTTGTGGGAGAACAACTCCATTTGGCTCAACAACGTCACACACCATCAGGCTTACAAGCAGCTCTCAAGGAAACTCCGTTTTCACCCTTTATGCTAAATGCCCATTGAGCGCATTGGACTGAAATGAAGTTTGCTGAGTATCGCACACAAACCAATGCTCCACATGCGGGTTTCACATGCTACCAACTCCACATTCAGAGACAACTTCAGCGCCAAAGCCGTTTTCCCCTAGCCCCAAATGCAAAGGTTCTGGAATCACATATTCGTCTCTGAGTATGATAGGTCAAGGCAACACTGCATGTTGGTGACGGGCATATTGAAGAAGCATCAGCCGAGTGCTTCTTGTGGGAGAACAACTCCATTTGGCTCACCAACGTCACACACCATCAGGCTTCCAAGCAGCTCTCAAGGAAACTCCGTTTTCACCCTTTATGCTAAATGCCCATTGAGCGCATTGGACTGAAATGAAGTTTGCTGAGTATCGCACACAAACCAATGCTCCACATGCGGGTTTCACATGCTACCAACTCCACATTCAGAGACAACTTCAGCGCCAAAGCCGTTTTCCCCTAGCCCCAAATGCAAAGGTTCTGGAATCACATATTCGTCTCTGAGTATGATAGGTCAAGGCAACACTGCATGTTGGTACGGGCATATTGAAGAAGCATCAGCCGAGTGCTTCTTGTGGGAGAACAACTCCATTTGGCTCACCAACGTCACACACCATCAGGCTTACAAGCAGCTCTCAAGGAAACTCCGTTTTCACCCTTTATGCTAAATGCCCATTGAGCGCATTGGACTGAAATGAAGTTTGCTGAGTATCGCACACAAACCAATGCTCCACATGCGGATTTCACATGCTACCAACTCCACATTCAGAGACAACTTCAGCGCCAAAGCCGTTTTCGCCTAGCCCCAAACGCAAAGGTTCTGGAATCACATATTCGTCTCTGAGTATGATAGGTCAAGGCAACACAGCATGTTGGTGACGGGCATATTGAAGAAGCATCAGCCGAGTGCTTCTTGTGGGAGAACAACTCCATTTGGCTCACCAACGTCACACACCGTCAGGCTTCCAAGCAGCTCTCAAGGAAACTCCGTTTTCACCCTTTATGCTAAATGCCCATTGTGCGCATTGGACTGAAATGAAGTTTGCTGAGTATCGCACACAAACCAATGCTCCACATGCGGGTTTCACATGCTACCAACTCCACATTCAGAGACAACTTCAGCGCCAAAGCCGTTTTCACCTAGCCCCAAATGCAAAGGTTCTGGAATCACATATTCGTCTCTGAGTATGATAGGTCAAGGCAACACTGCATGTTGGTACGGGCATATTGAAGAAGCATCAGCCGAGTGCTTCTTGTGGGAGAACAACTCCATTTGGCTCACCAACGTCACACACCGTCAGGCTTCCAAGCAGCTCTCAAGGAAACTCCGTTTTCACCCTTTATGCTAAATGCCCATTGAGCGCATTGGACTGAAATGAAGTTTGCTGAGTATCACACACAAACCAATGCTCCACATGCGGGTTTCACATGCTACCAAATCCACATTCAGAGACAACTTCAGCGCCAAAGCCGTTTTCACCTAGCCCCAAATGCAAAGGTTCTGGAATCACATATTCGTCTCTGAGTATGATAGGTGAAGGCAACACTGCATGTTGGTACGGGCATATTGAAGAAGCATCAGCCGAGTGCTTCTTGTGGGAGAACAACTCCATTTGGCTCACCAACGTCACACACCGTCAGGCTTCCAAGCAGCTCTCAAGGAAACTCCGTTTTCACCCTTTATGCTAAATGCCCATTGAGCGCATTGGACTGAAATGAAGTTTGCTGAGTATCGCACACAAACCAATGCTCCACATGCGGGTTTCACATGCTACCAACTCCACATTCAGAGACAACTTCAGCGCCAAAGCCGTTTTCCCCTAGCCCCAAATGCAAAGGTTCTGGAATCACATATTCGTCTCTGAGTATGATAGGTCAAGGCAACACTGCATGTTGGTACGGGCATATTGAAGAAGCATCAGCCGAGTGCTTCTTGTGGGAGAACAACTCCATTTGGCTCAACAACGTCACACACCGTCAGGCTTCCAAGCAGCTCTCAAGGAAACTCCGTTTTCACCCTTTATGCTAAATGCCCATTGAGCGCATTGGACTGAAATGAAGTTTGCTGAGTATCGCACACAAACCAATGCTCCACATGCGGGTTTCACATGCTACCAACTCCACATTCAGAGACAACTTCAGCGCCAAAGCCGTTTTCCCCTAGCCCCAAATGCAAAGGTTCTGGAATCACATATTCGTCTCTGAGTATGATAGGTCAAGGCAACACTGCATGTTGGTGACGGGCATATTGAAGAAGCATCAGCCGAGTGCTTCTTGTGGGAGAACAACTCCATTTGGCTCAACGTCACACACCGTCAGGCTTACAAGCAGCTCTCAAGGAAACTCCGTTTTCACCCTTTATGCTAAATGCCCATTGAGCGCATTGGACTGAAATGAAGTTTGCTGAGTATCGCACACAAACCAATGCTCCACATGCGGGTTTCACATGCTACCAACTCCACATTCAGAGACAACTTCAGCGCCAAAGCCGTTTTCCCCTAGCCCCAAATGCAAAGGTTCTGGAATCACATATTCGTCTCTGAGTATGATAGGTGAAGGCAACACTGCATGTTGGTACGGGCATATTGAAGAAGCATCAGCCGAGTGCTTCTTGTGGGAGAACAACTCCATTTGGCTCACCAACGTCACACACCGTCAGGCTTACAAGCAGCTCTCAAGGAAACTCCGTTTTCACCCTTTATGCTAAATGCCCATTGAGCGCATTAGACTGAAATGAAGTTTGCTGAGTATCGCACACAAACCAATGCTCCACATGCGGGTTTCACATGCTACCAACTCCACATTCAGAGACAACTTCAGCGCCAAAGCCATTTTCCAATAGCCTCAAATGCAAAGGTTCTGGAATCACATATTCGTCTCTGAGTATGATAGGCCAAGGCAACACTGCATGTTATTACAGGCATATTGAAGAAGCATCAGCCGAGTGCTTCTTGTGGGAGAACAACTCCATTTGGCTCAACAACGTCACACACCGTCAGGCTTACAAGCAGCTCTCAAGGAAACTCCGTTTTCACCCTTTATGCTAAATGCCCATTGAGCGCATTGGACTGAAATGAAGTTTGCTGAGTATCGCACACAAACCAATGCTCCACATGCGGGTTTCACATGCTACCAACTCCACATTCAGAGACAACTTCAGCGCCAAAGCCATTTTCCAATAGCCTCAAATGCAAAGGTTCTGGAATCACATATTCGTCTCTGAGTATGATAGGTCAAGGCAACACTGCATGTTATTACAGGCATATTGAAGAAGCATCAGCCGAGTGCTTCTTGTGGGAGAACAACTCCATTTGGCTCAACAACGTCACACACCATCAGGCTTACAAGCAGCTCTCAAGGAAACTCCGTTTTCACCCTTTATGCTAAATGCCCATTGAGCGCATTGGACTGAAATGAAGTTTGCTGAGCATCGCACACAAACCAATGCTCCACATGCGGGTTTCACATGCTACCAACTCCACATTCAGAGACAACTTCAGCGCCAAAGCCGTTTTCGCCTAGCCCCAAACGCAAAGGTTCTGGAATCACATATTCGTCTCTGAGTATGATAGGCCAAGGCAACACTGCATGTTATTACAGGCATATTGAAGAAGCATCAGCCGAGTGCTTCTTGTGGGAGAACAACTCCATTTGGCTCAACAACGTCACACACCGTCAGGCTTCCAAGCAGCTCTCAAGGAAACTCCGTTTTCACCCTTTATGCTAAATGCCCATTGTGTGCATTGGACTGAAATGAAGTTTGCTGAGTATCGCACACAAACCAATGCTCCACATGCGGGTTTCACATGCTACCAACTCCACATTCAGAGACAACTTCAGCGCCAAAGCCGTTTTCCCCTAGCCCCAAATGCAAAGGTTCTGGAATCACATATTCGTCTCTGAGTATGATAGGTCAAGGCAACACTGCATGTTGGTACGGGCATATTGAAGAAGCATCAGCCGAGTGCTTCTTGTGGGAGAACAACTCCATTTGGCTCACCAACGTCACACACCGTCAGGCTTACAAGCAGCTCTCAAGGAAACTCCGTTTTCACCCTTTATGCTAAATGCCCATTGAGCGCATTGGACTGAAATGAAGTTTGCTGAGTATCGCACACAAACCAATGCTCCACATGCGGGTTTCACATGCTACCAACTCCACATTCAGAGACAACTTCAGCGCCAAAGCCGTTTTCCCCTAGCCCCAAATGCAAAGGTTCTGGAATCACATATTCGTCTCTGAGTATGATAGGTCAAGGCAACACTGCATGTTATTACAGGCATATTGAAGAAGCATCAGCCGAGTGCTTCTTGTGGGAGAACAACTCCATTTGGCTCAACAACGTCACACACCGTCAGGCTTACAAGCAGCTCTCAAGGAAACTCCGTTTTCACCCTTTATGCTAAATGCCCATTGAGCGCTTTGGACTGAAATGAAGTTTGCTGAGTATCGCACACAAACCAATGCTCCACATGCGGGTTTCACATGCTACCAACTCCACATTCAGAGACAACTTCAGCGCCAAAGCCGTTTTCGCCTAGCCCCAAACGCAAAGGTTCTGGAATCACATATTCGTCTCTGAGTATGATAGGTCAAGGCAACACTGCATGTTGGTGACGGGCATATTGAAGAAGCATCAGCCGAGTGCTTCTTGTGGGAGAACAACTCCATTTGGCTCACCAACGTCACACACCGTCAGGCTTACAAGCAGCTCTCAAGGAAACTCCGTTTTCACCCTTTATGCTAAATGCCCATTGAGCGCATTGGACTGAAATGAAGTTTGCTGAGTATCGCACACAAACCAATGCTCCACATGCGGGTTTCACATGCTACCAACTCCACATTCAGAGACAACTTCAGCGCCAAAGCCGTTTTCCCCTAGCCCCAAATGCAAAGGTTCTGGAATCACATATTCGTCTCTGAGTATGATAGGTCAAGGCAACACTGCATGTTGGTACGGGCATATTGAAGAAGCATCAGCCGAGTGCTTCTTGTGGGAGAACAACTCCATTTGGCTCACCAACGTCACACACCATCAGGCTTACAAGCAGCTCTCAAGGAAACTCCGTTTTCACCCTTTATGCTAAATGCCCATTGAGCGCATTGGACTGAAATGAAGTTTGCTGAGTATCGCACACAAACCAATGCTCCACATGCGGGTTTCACATGCTACCAACTCCACATTCAGAGACAACTTCAGCGCCAAAGCCGTTTTCCCCTAGCCCCAAACGCAAAGGTTCTGGAATCACATATTCGTCTCTGAGTATGATAGGTCAAGGCAACACTGCATGTTGGTACGGGCATATTGAAGAAGCATCAGCCGAGTGCTTCTTGTGGGAGAACAACTCCATTTGGCTCACCAACGTCACACACCGTCAGGCTTACAAGCAGCTCTCAAGGAAACTCCGTTTTCACCCTTTATGCTAAATGCCCATTGAGCGCATTGGACTGAAATGAAGTTTGCTGAGTATCGCACACAAACCAATGCTCCACATGCGGGTTTCACATGCTACCAACTCCACATTCAGAGACAACTTCAGCGCCAAAGCCGTTTTCGCCTAGCCCCAAACGCAAAGGTTCTGGAATCACATATTCATCTCTGAGTATGATAGGCCAAGGCAACACTGCATGTTATTACAGGCATATTGAAGAAGCATCAGCCGAGTGCTTCTTGTGGGAGAACAACTCCATTTGGCTCACCAACGTCACACACCGTCAGGCTTCCAAGCAGCTCTCAAGGAAACTCCGTTTTCACCCTTTATGCTAAATGCCCATTGTGTGCATTGGACTGAAATGAAGTTTGCTGAGTATCGCACACAAACCAATGCTCCACATGCGGGTTTCACATGCTACCAACTCCACATTCAGAGACAACTTCAGCGCCAAAGCCGTTTTCCCCTAGCCCCAAATGCAAAGGTTCTGGAATCACATATTCGTCTCTGAGTATGATAGGTCAAGGCAACACTGCATGTTGGTACGGGCATATTGAAGAAGCATCAGCCGAGTGCTTCTTGTGGGAGAACAACTCCATTTGGCTCACCAACGTCACACACCGTCAGGCTTCCAAGCAGCTCTCAAGGAAACTCCGTTTTCACCCTTTATGCTAAATGCCCATTGAGCGCATTGGACTGAAATGAAGTTTGCTGAGTATCGCACACAAACCAATGCTCCACATGCGGGTTTTACATGCTACCAACTCCACATTCAGAGACAACTTCAGCGCCAAAGCCGTTTTCCCCTAGCCCCAAATGCAAAGGTTCTGGAATCACATATTCGTCTCTGAGTATGATAGGTCAAGGCAACACTGCATGTTGGTACGGGCATATTGAAGAAGCATCAGCCGAGTGCTTCTTGTGGGAGAACAACTCCATTTGGCTCACCAATGTCACACACCATCAGGCTTACAAGCAGCTCTCAAGGAAACTCCGTTTTCACCCTTTATGCTAAATGCCCATTGAGCGCATTGGACTGAAATGAAGTTTGCTGAGTATCGCACACAAACCAATGCTCCACATGCGGATTTCACATGCTACCAACTCCACATTCAGAGACAACTTCAGCGCCAAAGCCGTTTTCGCCTAGCCCCAAACGCAAAGGTTCTGGAATCACATATTCGTCTCTGAGTATGATAGGTCAAGGCAACACTGCATGTTGGTGACGGGCATATTGAAGAAGCATCAGCCGAGTGCTTCTTGTGGGAGAACAACTCCATTTGGCTCACCAACGTCACACACCGTCAGGCTTCCAAGCAGCTCTCAAGGAAACTCCGTTTTCACCCTTTATGCTAAATGCCCATTGTGCGCATTGGACTGAAATGAAGTTTGCTGAGTATCGCACACAAACCAATGCTCCACATGCGGGTTTCACATGCTACCAACTCCACATTCAGAGACAACTTCAGCGCCAAAGCCGTTTTCCCCTAGCCCCAAATGCAAAGGTTCTGGAATCACATATTCGTCTCTGAGTATGATAGGTGAAGGCAACACTGCATGTTGGTACGGGCATATTGAAGAAGCATCAGCCGAGTGCTTCTTGTGGGAGAACAACTCCATTTGGCTCACCAACGTCACACACCGTCAGGCTTACAAGCAGCTCTCAAGGAAACTCCGTTTTCACCCTTTATGCTAAATGCCCATTGAGCGCATTGGACTGAAATGAAGTTTGCTGAGTATCGCACACAAACCAATGCTCCACATGCGGGTTTCACATGCTACCAACTCCACATTCAGAGACAACTTCAGCGCCAAAGCCGTTTTCCCCTAGCCCCAAATGCAAAGGTTCTGGAATCACATATTCGTCTCTGAGTATGATAGGTCAAGGCAACACTGCATGTTGGTACGGGCATATTGAAGAAGCATCAGCCGAGTGCTTCTTGTGGGAGAACAACTCCATTTGGCTCACCAACGTCACACACCGTCAGGCTTCCAAGCAGCTCTCAAGGAAACTCCGTTTTCACCCTTTATGCTAAATGCCCATTGAGCGCATT